>NW_009937153.1:15420-15834 GCF_000696875.1 Nestor notabilis
TCTATACTGGGCATGACGTGCTGTGGTATGGAATACCCCTTTGGCCAGTTTGGGTCAGGTGTCCTGTCTCTGCTTCCTCCTGGCTTCCCCTTGTCCCTGGCAGAGCATGAGACTGAGAAAGTCCTTGGTCGGAGTAAACATTACTTAGCAAGAACTAAAACATCGGTGTTATCAGCGTTGTTCCCAGGCTGAAAGTCAAAACCACAGCACTGCACCAGCTACTGAGGAGAAAAAAAATGACTGCTGTAGCTGAACCCAGGACAACCCATCATCAGCCCCTGGTTTTGATGGGATTTGTGAGTACTGGAGTCCTTCAGGTGCACAAAAGTCACATTTTCAGCCTTTTTTTTTTTTTTTTTTAAATACAAGCTATATTTTTAACAGTAAAAAATCCCAAACACACATATAAAGATG
>NW_009937153.1:16025-16228 GCF_000696875.1 Nestor notabilis
CGGGGTTGGTTTCCCCACCACTTCCGTGGGAAGACTGTTCCAGTGCCTGATCACCCTTTTGCTGAAGAAATTTTCCTAATATCCAGCCTAAGTCCCCCCTGGCACAACTAGAGGCCATTACCTCTTGTCCTACTGGTTGCTAACTGGGAGAAGAGACTGATGCCCACCTCACTACATTCTCCTTTCAGGTAGTTGTAGAGAGT
>NW_009937154.1:0-5200 GCF_000696875.1 Nestor notabilis
CGGGGCTCGTCCTTCACACGGGCGCGTCCCGAGCCTCCCGCCGCCTGGGGTTCTGTCTCCGGGTTTGTTGTGTGGTGTTTTCTTAGGTTTTGCGTTGTTTTTCTTCTTCGCTGGCTCACGTAGCATCTGCGTGCCTGGTGCGGTGCCTACCTCAACCCTTCAGCTGCTTGGGGTTTTTCCCCATTCCCCTTACCGGAGTTCTTCTGTGCGACATTGTTGCCCTCTAGTGTTTGCGGACATTGCTTGATTACTGTAATGGGGAACAAAATTGGTCATCGCAGTGCAGTAATTATAACTTTCAAGTGTTCATAGCTATTTGGATTTCCAAAATTCTGTGCAGAAATTGGTGTGTTTTACTGCTAGATTCAGCTGTTACATGCAGCCTTTGGAAGATGCCAGAAAACTTCCATGTTATTTAATTCATCACTTGATGTGCTAGATAATTGCGTCAGGTTTTGGCGTGGTTTTATTTCATTTTTGACAAAACAGCAAGTGGGATAAATCTGTCAGCATCACCAGTCACCCTCTGGGAGACCACTCGGGGCTCTGGGTAGGAATGGTGACGAACTCTACCTTATTAACTCTTTACACTTGGCTCGTGCTTGGCAGCTGTAGGAGAAAAGAGAGGGGAAAGTAGTGGTTTGGGCATGGAACAAGAGAATGTGCCGTACATATATCTTAAAGGTCTTGGCCAAATCATTTAGTCTTTAGATAGTGATGTTTCTGCAAATGCTGAAAAATAATGTGGGGGGAATGAGAAATTGTATGAGATGCAAAATTGTATGATACGTAATGTGTTTTAGTATCTTCCAATAGAAAGTATTGTATGAAGGTAAAGTAGTAATTTGAAGACCAAACCCAATTTCTGTACTCTGTTAAAGTCTTCCAAGTCTTCTTTTAAAATATTTTAAAATATCATAAATTTAATCTTTATACATATCTTTTAATGACAAATTCTGATGCATTAACCTGCATCAGAATCAACCTGAATCCTGTCAGGTTCTGTAGTAATGTGTGAAGCAATACAATGTGGATCAAAGGATATCGTAGGTACAGTGGAAACAGAAATCTGCTTGCCCCAAGGCCTTGAAAGACTGTATCTATCTAGAGCATATCTATCATATTTCATATCTAGAATTTTTGTTCTGCCTAAACTATTCTTAAAAAAAACCAAAACAACACCAAAAAAAACCCCAAACATATACAACAGAATGTAAGCCCTTCAATAGTCACACCTTACAAGGTTTGTTATGTGATGCTAAAGGGTCTCAACTACTTCCCTGGACAGTTCATGTCTCATATCACCATCTTTTCAAGTTCAAATTGTCGTCTTCATATGCAGTCGTAAGATCTCATTCTCAGCTTGGATTTGCTTCTCTGAGCTATCAGTGTTTAAATACATCAGTCAGTAGAATAACATTGTAAGAAGGGATACTCAGTATTTAGAGACCAGTTTCATGTTTTCATAATTGATTTCAAAATTTGATCACTACTATTCAGCCCAGGTTTGGTTGTTTCCAGGTGCACTTTGTTGCTTCCTACCAAGTCACCCATATATCCAAAGATTTTCATTTTAGTAACGCTAATGTAATGACTTCAGAATACTTTCTTTAAGGTCATACTTCGTAGTGGCTGCCCAAAGCGGGCTTTTATGTTTAAAGCAATTAAATAGCATTCTGATCAGTGGAGAGGTATTAATATGCTAGCAATATGTCTGGTTTTTGTCTTTTCTTAATTTAAAACTCATCCTTCATTTAATATATCAGGAGAATGTACATAGTACTGTGGTAGAGGCCAGTTTAGTGAAGAACAGACCCAGAATATAATGATGAGGATTATTAAAAGAGGAGAAAGATTAAAAACGTGTTCAGGTATATGTAACCAGACAAATATAATATAGCTGAAGAATACTGATGACTAATCAATCCTGAACTAGCTCTGAGTTTTGGCAGTTCTTCATGTAAAGGATTTTTATTACACTTCAACCACATTTTTTTATGTCTGTGTGTAAGTATAATACAACTTTGTTGTTTCTAATCAAGGATCAAAGTAAACAGTTACCTTTGCACAGTCTTGAGGTAAGACTCAACCAAGTATTTTTACTTGTCTTTGAAAATGTGGTTTGAGAGCAGTTTCTCACTTGCTTGTGGATATTTGAGCTCAGCCCATTGTTTTAATCTGGATAGTTTTTAACACAGCTGAATTAAAGAAGAATGTTTCTTGTAGTTTTAAGACTCTCTTCGGTATTCATGATACAGCTTTAATATTTTTTTTAGTTGTATGCAGTTTTATGTGTTTGTTTTTATGTGAGTACCTGGCTTCCTATTTGAGTATTCATTACTGTATGAAGATGTGAACTTGAAATTGACTTAATTTGAGGGTGTTATTTTTAGTTGCAGAACCTTAAATACCAATTATAAAATTGAATGGTCAGAACCATGTTTCTTTTCAATTACTGAGTCCAGAAAACAGTATGCTTCTGCTGCGTGGAAAAGCCAGTCACATAAAGCCCGTGCCAAGGAGCTGTGTGCACCGTGGAAGTCTCGGTGCAAGAATATGTACCAAGGAGGGCATAGTATTTGCTCTGCAAGTGCCATGGCAACCCTGCAGATATTGGAAGTGGCTGCCCATGAGTCTGAGTCCAGGGGCTGTTTTCCAGGCTGGCTGCTTTGATGTTTATCATATAAACTTTACTGCCAGAAAACACAAAAATCAAGAATTACAGTTTTACATTCTTTATGTTCACTTTCTTTATCTTACTAATAGGCTATGTCCCCAGCCAGTGTTATCTCATGTAAGTATTGCCATTAGGGCTATTGTACTGAAGTTATTTATAGATGCCAAGAATTTGGTCATTTATGCATGGCAATGAAACAACAAACTAAAGAAAGCTGCAAATGGTAGGAATTCACCAAACTCCACTATGGAGTTTGGTGCATGATGACTTACTGTAGCACAGTGCTTTAAGATACCAGTGGAATATCTAGCAAGTGCTGTTGCTCAGAGTAAAATACTGTTTTCCTGGGAGAAGAGCAGCTACTTTGTCAAGACTTTGAAACTATTTTGATATTTTTAAATACAAGTTCTCTTTGTATTTTTAATTTTTTTTTATGTTCTTTTGAACTCTTGCCATGAAAAACAGTCCTTAATTAAGTGAAAATTACATAAGCATTAAGATCATTCAAGACTGCATGCATTTAAAATGTGTGCCTTACTCTGTTCCATTCCCCTTCCTTCCTGTCCTCACTGGTGAGGACGCCAAGTCTATCTGTCCTGCTGGGTCTTGGAGAATTCCTCACTTCTCAGAGTCAAACTCACATCTGTCTTGGCATTTCCAGCCACTTCTCCTTACAGCTGCCCTCTGTAGACCCAGGAGGTACCGCCAACTAGGAGCTATGGATAAAATGACAGAAGAAAATACAGGTTTCAGGCCTGGCTCCAGATTTTCTGCTCCATGGAACGGCATTAGGAACTCTGTCCTTGCTGCTGCTTACTTGAGTAGCCCTGGGGTTGCACCCCTTCTGTAATAACTCATTCAAACAATTCTGTCTGATCAGCTCTTCCTTGTTGTGAGCTTAGGTCCCTGTAAATTTTTCCTGCTGGAGGCAGGATTCTCGGGTTCAAGTGGCTGTCAAAGTATAGGCTGGTAAAGAAAGAAACTTCTAGATTATGCTGCTGGGAACTTCCTCTCAATATGACAGAAACCACCAAAGTCCTAAGAACAGGGGTACTTTGGGTGTGTGTTAGAGGAGCTTAGGGCTAAAAGAAACAGATGAGCATTGTGCTTGTTGATCATGTGGTAGTTGACTTTGTGTCGTTCAAAGAAGTAATACTTCTGTTAGCAAGAGTTCTGCTTTGCAGGGTCACATCTCTTGGCTGAAGCAGGCCTGAGCTCTGTGAGGTAAGCAAGGTAAGCTTCTGTTACTGAAGTAGGCATATGTACAGCTTGTCTACAGAATGCAGTGAGTATTTATTTTAGCCACTAAAATTGGGAGTTTCTTGGCATTCAGACAGCTGAATTGGAAATACAAAATTAAGAGAATCCTTTGTATGTGTAACGTAAAATCATTTGTCTGGAAATATCTCTTTGCTGTTGCTCATTCAGGATGGAACTCCTGCTTTTTCACCTGACCTCTTACCATATTGGGTATCTCTCTTCTGCTGTCTAAACTGATATTCTTGAAGGTAGTAGACACCTCAGTACTTAAAAAGGTTTTACGAGTTCTTCTAAAGGTATTTTCAGATGGTTCTTCAGTCTTTCTTTGTTCTTTTCAGATACATTCTTCTAGGAATCTGAGAAACTGTGATTGTGCTGTGTATTTGGGTTTTGGGGGGTTTGCTTTTGGGGGGAGGTGTAGGCTTGTGGTTTTGGTTTTTGGGTTTTTTTGTTGTTGGGTTTTGGTTTTTTTATTTTTTGAGTTTTGGGTGGGTTTTTTGGGTTCGGGTTTTTTTTTTTTTTTTTTTTTTGGTTGTTCATTTGTTTTGGGGGAGGTTGGGGGTGGGTTGTTTTTTGTTTTGTTTTGTGTGGTTGTTTTTTTTTTTTGTTTGTTTGTTTTGGGTTTTTTGTCAGATGTCAACTTCTTTCAGCAAGTCTCTCTTTTTTTTTTTTGCCTAACACTGATTAATGACCCTATCTGCCTGGGTGAAAGGCAAAACTCCTGAAACACCTGTCTAAAAGTTATGTGCAAGTCTTTGTGCAGCTGCAGGAAAGGTTCAAGGCTGGGTGTAAGTCTACTCAGAATAGAAAGGATTAATACACTGGCATCTGAGAGTAGAGGTGAAGAGAGTAGAAGATACCCAGAAAGCAGTCTTGTCTGGTGAGATGCAGGTTTAAAGGGAATCTTAATTATGAATGAGACAGCTTACGTATACTTATTCTTGGTGCTTAATTTTGCTGTTTTGATAAATAGGGTGCCATGTAGTTTCTTTTCTCCACTTATCTATTTTTCCTACTCATTTATTTTTACTTTGTGCTCATTATGGTACCAGGAGGATCACTGTTTAGTATTTAATTAAACATGTGGCAGTTACATAGGTGCTGTTAAGTGCATAACATTTTTAACTTTTTTTTTTTAAAAAAAACCTGGATTGAAAGACCACCTTCCTTATAATGCAGGCTGTCAAGACATGCTTTTGTCAAGTGGTTAGGTGGCCCAAATACATGACATGTTGTTTGGTTTTGTCCTCCTCTTCCCCGCCC
>NW_009937154.1:5231-13512 GCF_000696875.1 Nestor notabilis
TACTACTATGTAATTAATCTTTTTAGATACTGCAGTTTCTTTTGGATCAGAAGCTGACTGTATTTCTTTTATCATCTGCTTCCTGATTCAGTACTGAAGGTTGTCAGCCATTTTAGGAATCAACATTTCCAACACCCCCCCAGTAAACCTTAGAAAGTACAAAACATGGAATAGAGCTTGAGTAGATACCATTTGTTAACTATGATCTCTCAAGAAAATGTAATACTCTGTCAATCAGTACAGAATATTTGATACTGGTTACTGGATACTGGAGCTTTTTGGTATTGACCTTTTAAGTCCTACTTTGTTATTAAAAAAAGCCAAAAAAACAAACACCAAACCAAAAAAAACAACAAGAAAACCCCACCAAACCAAACAACCAAACAGTTGAGCATGAAAGGATTAAGTGCTTAGTTGGGAAATGGCCCTGTTAATGTTACATAAAGAGTTAATCCTTGTCCAAGTAACAAATGGGGGTGGTTGTGTACTACATTTGAAGTTACAATAGCATGTCTAAATCTTCATACCCTCAAGTATTTTTCATACTCATAGTAGTTTTCAAAATGTATTTTTAATCTTCCTTTCTAACTTACAGTACTTCATTATTTGATATTTGTCATATTGTTCAGTTCTTTTACTAGAAACTTTTGACAGCAATTATACTGTTTGCTAGAAAAAAGCCTTCTTTCCTTAGGTACCAGTTAAAGTCTAAGGTCTTAGGTGATCTGCATCTTAAGTTAGCTTTTGATTTATTACTCTCTTCTCTTAAGAGCTGGATTATTTTATTGCTTTTTTTTTTTATTACAAAATACTTCCCACTATCTGCAAAACAGTAAAGTCCAGTGATTTGCTATTTGTTTACTTCTAATGTTGCAGGAAAAAAGTGTAGTTTTGTTTTTAAAATACTCTTATAATACACATAATATAAAGTCTATGAGTATGTATCTATACATACTTATAGGTATACAACAGGTGAAACATGCATGTTTTGAAGTTCTTGGTTCTTCAAAAATTAAGAGAATTTGTTTAATCATGTAGACTGATATTCTCCCAGCTTATTTGGGGTGGAAGGAGGAAGGTTTTAAATTTTCTTCAATGTTTAGGTTGTTGGGAGTTGTCTACTGGGAGTTTACTTTTATCTTTGGGCAAAAAAAAAAAAAATCGGAAAAACAGGGAGTTCTTTGCTGCCGTATCTTGTTTGTCAGTGCCTCCTGTGTGTACCCTCTTACTTGATCCTCTGGGGTAAGGAGCCTGCGAGATTGAGAGACATTCAAGCAAACGTGGCAGCTAATGGGGGCAGGAAGAAATAACGCTAGTAATGCAGAATTTAAAAAAGAAGCTGTTGAAGCCTTGAGTTGTTTGTTTCCAAACCTTGGGCTGGCAGTGATTTCTTTGCTCACCATTACTGTAGGTGTGATGATACTTCCACAGGTGGGATGCCTTGATTAAATCTGATTTTCTTTTCTTCTAGACTATACCTTCTGTAAAGCTTTGTTGGAAGATAGAGGTGTGTGCTGCAATGGTTACATAAATATTTCAGAGGACTGGAACAAGTTGTCAAGAATCTGTGTTTGTTCTTAATGCTGCTGTCAAGAAGAATCTAAGGCAAGTAAACAACATGAGTTTCATCCTGAAACTTCACAGACATTTTCAAAGGACAGTTATTTTGCTGGCCACTTTTGTTATGGTGAGCGTAGTTATTTCTGCATATTACTTGTATAATGGCTACAAACAGGAAAATGAACTTTCTGAAATCTCCTCAGAAGTGGAATGTGGTGATCCTCAACTGCTGCCGTACAAGCTGATGGAGCTGAAGACCATGAAGCCCATTGATCCCCTGAGGACAGATCTTGTAGTGCTGGTGTTTGTGGAAAGTCAGTACTCAACACTAGGCCAAGATATAATAACTGTTTTAGAATCTAGCAGATTTCAGCTTCACATTGAGATTGCACCTGGGAAAGGTGACCTTCCAGTGCTTATAGACAAAAATAAAGGCAAATATGCTCTCATAGTATATGAAAATATTCTAAAGTATGTGAACATGGACTCCTGGAGCAGAGGCCTTCTAGATAGGTACTGTATAGAGTATGGTGTAGGTGTTATTGGATTTCACAAAGGCAATGAGAACAGGTTGCAGAGCTTTCAGTTGAAGGGCTTTCCTTTCCATGTCCACAGCAATCTGGGTATTAAGGACTGTTGCATTAACCCTCATTCCCCACTGCTTCATGTGACTAAATCTTCTAAGCTTGAGAAAGGTCCCTTGCTTGGAAATGACTGGGCGGTTTTCCAGATTAATCATACAGCATATCAACCAGTGATATTTGCGAAACTAAAGACACCAGAAAACCTCTCACCACCTGCTACTGTAAGTGCTTGCTATGCCACGGTAATTCATGACCTAGGGCTCCACGATGGGATTCAGCGAGTCCTTTTTGGCAATAACTTGAATTTTTGGCTGCACAAACTGATTTTCATAGATGCCGTCTCTTTCCTGTCTGGCAAGAGGCTCAGGCTGACCTTGGATAGGTATGTTCTGGTTGACATCGATGACATCTTCGTTGGGAAGGAGGGAACAAGAATGAACACCAACGATGTACAGGTAACGTACGTGCACAGTTTAAAGGTCACTACAGCAAAGTGCTGGGGTTTTTTTAATCTTAAAGTGAATAGTTATTAATAGTTGGAACTCACACAGGATGCAGATCAGTAAGTACTAATGCAAACTTGTTTGGGCCTTGAGAGAGAAGGCTGCCTGTCTGGCTTTGAGTGGTCTCCAATTCCAGGTGCAGTAGCTCTGACTCAAGGAGAGTTCGTGCAGTCTTGCTTGTACCTGTACCAGAAAAGAATTGTAAGATAAGATGACTCACTAGCTACTACCGCTTCATTTCTCTCAAGTGACATGACAGTCCCTGCTGAGCAAAGTTCTGCAAACGAGTTGGTGGGCACCTCTGAATTCCATTCCTCTTACTTATATATGGAAAATAGTTTCCCAAAAGGAAACTGAAGACAACTAACTTCTAAGTAACTGATAAAGAAAAGGGGGTAAGAGTGGTAGTGTTTTCACACACACCATAACCCACCTAACACTTACAATTCTAAACATAATTGCAGCATGTTTAACTTTCTGGTCTGCTCATAGTTTCTATCTAATCCCATGCTTCAGTGGCATTTGAAAATAGCACAGGACTTCAGAGCTGGACCCAGGAGCTATTTGTATGTAATGTGCATGTTGCTAATCTTACAAGCAGGAGGTAAATGTGGTGAGCAAAAGTAAATGTCAACCTAAATTTTGAAGAATAGACTGTATTATTAGCAGTTTGAAATAGGTTTCAAATGTCAGGAGTTGGCTGCAGCCTTTCACCTTTCTTATCTGTTTTATGGCTCTTGCTTGCAAGCAGGGTTTGTGTTAATATTTTAAGAGCTTGTTCTGTCACTAAATGACTTGTCAATTTCATTTTAACATTTTAAGTTGTACATTCCTGAAGGTCATTTTTCTCTTTATTGTGCTGTTCAAGTGTGGGGATGGTTATGGGTCAGCAGGGGTAACATCTTAAGGCTATTTTGTGCTGTGTACCTTGCTTTTGTTTTGTGAAGGGTGCTGTTACAAAGCGAGTAAGTTGCTGTTTGTTGCCCTGTTTGTGCCAAGAATAGGGAGAATGTTTTGTTAGAACTTTCATAATGGAAAGAGGAAAGGCAACAACAGCACTGTATGCAGCTGATGGTCATTTTTGTTTCATTTTCAGTGTTATTATATTAGTCAAGCTGCCGTAACCCTGTATGTATATTGCTTCCTGAAACAAAAGGTTTGGACTTGTAGTTACAGTTCAGTTTGCTCTAACAGTGCAGCATACACTCTTATCCAAAACATTATCTGCACATGCAATCGTAAATAAGATATACCTTCTAGATAAGTAGGTGTTTTCGTTATGCAAACAAATTGCACAGGAGAGAGCTGGAATAAACATGAAACTCAATAAATGAAGTTTCGGTGTGGAACACGATGGCAGCATTTGAGTTAGGAGAGTGAGCATGCTTTGAGAATTTCCTAACTGAAATTCAAATTATGGGAAAGAAAGAAGGTCTGACCCACACCGCTGGCAAAACTCCCATTGTACTGTGGTTTCTGGTAACAAAATACGTGAAATACAAATATTAATAAATCTCTTGCTGTGTTATGCAGTAGCAGTTTGAAAGAGTATTTTTAGTATTGTTTCTCTTTGTGAGTGACACCTTAGGATTGTCCTTTTAGGATAAGTTAGGATGATTAATTGCCAGAATTACCTACCAGAAACAGGAGACTGTTATTTTGATTAAAGTAGATACAAAAGGGTAAGAGATATGTTTTGGGGGAATAACTTGCAGTATGTCAGAATGTTCTCTTCACAAAATAAAACTATCAAATTAAATAGAAATAGTATCAAAATGGAAATAACTTCTAAGTAGGATAATTTCATTTATACAGAACTAGCATGTTGAAACAGTGGAATCTGAAAGTGTTCTGATTCTACATCTGCTTAAAGATAGAATGTTCTATTAAACATGTTAGGGCTGTCAGATGCAATGCATCTTCATTACTGTTTTCAAAGGAGTTATTCTCTGTGGCACAATGACATGTGGAAGGAAAGAAATAAAATCAATTTGCAGTAGTTGAAAATCTGTTATTGGAAAGTATATTTGCAAGTAAATGACATCCTATTAAACAGGAGTGGTTTACTGAGTTCTGCTGCGCTGACTGTGAGAATTGTGCGCTGTGAGTGTGAAAATAGGTTGCTAAATGTAGGCTTTGTATAATTTCAGTGGTCAAGATTAACTCATTTCTACTCAGCTTACATTTTAAGTACTAGCAATATAGAATTGGGTAAAATGCTTATTTGTGTTTTAATTTTGTTTCATATGGTTCCTATTTAATATTTTCTCAATATGCTCCCATCTGTTAGGACTGTGAGCTTGCTGAGAGCAAGGCACATGTTCCTATGTGTGCTCTATTAATGCAAAATAACCTAAAACACTTCAGAAAGCTCCGAGCATCTAGTGAACCTCAAGAATTGCTTCTGCCCATTCCTCTAGATAGGAAAGAGTTCAGAAACTGGAGGGTTAATGCAGAACTGGTAGCAAAAATAAGCATTCATAATTGGCTGTCTAACTCAAGAAGACAGCATTTGTCTTGGGTCTTCTGAGGCAAAGATTTCTCTGTGTTGAGTACATAGAGCACCTAGGTTCACTTTAGAAGGACTGATTAATTGAGTGCCTGAAGTTCAGACCCAAGTTAGGTGAGCAAGTTGAAATCTATGCCTGTCCTGTTCTGTCTTTGTAAGAATTGAAACAGAGGTCACTGTAACAAAAGATAACCTGTAGGATCCTGCAAGTACAGAGTAGTTGTTACATTGCAATTCACAGGATCCCAGAATGGCTGAGGTTGGAAGGCACCTCTGGAGATCATCTGGGCCACCCTCCCTGCTCAAGCAGGGCCATGTCCAGGTGCCTCTTGACCATTTCCAAGGAGAGAGATCCTGATTTCATGTAAGATGAGGTTTTCCAGGGAATTTCTTCTGCAGATACTGAAACAAGATTTGCAGAGTGGCCAGAGTGGTTAATATTTGGACATTAGGTTAAACTGCACTTAAAGTTTATGAATTGGAGTTAAGCACTGAGGAAAATCATTAGCTTATGGTTAAGTGGTAGTTTTTTTATCAGTATTACATATTGACCTCAGAAGAGGTCAAGCCAAAAGCAAACCCTCTAAAATGAGTATCTTCTGTACCTCTGATGAGGAGGCAAAGTGGTGGGAAGTCAGCTTGGGTAGCTACAGTGTTAGGAACACATGTGTAAAGAGCCCTTCCAAAAATCTTTTGACATAGTTTTATCAACCTAAATCCTGTAAAACTAATGATTTATTTTATTAAACAGCAGATGAAGATTATTCTAGTTTGACCACAACTTCTTCAATTAAAAGAAAAACCAAACAAAAAAAAAAATCCAAACTTGAAGCTGTACCTCAGATTTGTAGACTACCTGCCACTGTATAAAATCTGGACTGATGGAACATTGTTCTTCATTGTAACATACTGAGTTGCTGTCACTGTTCATCAACGATAACCATCCATCTTCATAATTATTTACTTTATCTTCCTCTGGTAACATAGAAATAATACTAGAGAACATTTTCATAGTCTAATTGCCTCCCACTTTGAAAATAAGTTTGGTAAATCCATCTCAGTGTTCATTTTTTCAGTAACTTTTTTTTTCTCATCTAATGCCTATCAGACAGGAGGGACCATTATGCTGTGCCAATGCTATATTTTATTTTTCTTGTGTCTTTTAGAAGACTAAGAACCTTCACAGTGCAAATAATTCGTTTAAATAGACAAACAGAGAAAATCTATCTAGATATGAACAGAGTAAGTTTATCTTAATAGACCATGATTGTCCTGGCTGATGGTCTATTTAGTATTAATATAATTTCTTTTTAGCACAGTTGCTCTTTGTGAAATTTTTGTGACTATTAAACATCAAGATTTTATCCAAGGGAAAGGTAGCTGATAATAGAGGGGAAGTTAAATAAGACTTCTTTTTCCTGATGACAGTTTGTACACTGCTGGTGGTCTAAGCAATAAGCTGGTCCTTTGCCTTCACTTCCCCCATACATGTACTTTCTGTATTTCTGTAGGAGTTGATCAAATTTTCAAAAATAAAAATTGTAACACTGAAATTATTTTTTCCAAATAATTAATTGTGCGATCTCCTTTTGACTGCGTTGTCCTTGGTGTGTGCCTTTCAAAAGAAACATTTTTAGTTGAAGTCAGGGTGGGATCTCTTCATTTTCTTCATGTAACAAGCTTCAATCTGCAGTCTTTTGGCATTAGAGTTGTTGAAGAATTGGACAACAAGAGCTACGCTCTTTGTGTATCATCTGCACCAAACAATATTCTGGTAATGGAGAGGATTTAGCCAGAAAGCATTTTGGTTACCCTTGTGTAGAAATGACCTAAATATTTGCTTCAGAAGAGAGGCTTACATGTATTTTGTGATAAGGCAGAATGGCGAACAGGTTCAGAAAGCCCCAGCTGTCAAGGCAAAGGGTGATTCCTATCACAGGAGGAAATCTGAATCTGTAAGTTAATTGCTTCTTTGTTTATAAGATCACATAGCAGGTAATCAGTAAAGAAATGATAGATGTGTCATCAAATGTGTCAGTTGCAGAACCGTCAGAGATGCTCATGTCTGTTTGGTTGCACTGAGCCATAAATCTTCCCTCCTTTTGGGAGGTTCAAAAAAATCTTTTTAATCACCTTTCAAATGATATAAAAAATTAACTATTAGGAACTTTTGTTCTGCTAAATCATTTTACATTGCCAATCCATTAGCCATATTTCATTAGCCATTATTCACTGTGCTTACTATTACTGCATGTAATACTATGTGCATATATTTTCTGTCTTAATCTGACCTGCGGCTCCTAAGCTATTTTATATTGACTTGGCTGAAATAAGAAGTAAAAAGTACATTTCCTCCCTAAAAGGAGTTCCCCCCTCCAAAAAAAAAAAAAAAAAAAAAAAAAATTGGTGTTTCTGTAGTTTATGCCCTAGGAAGACTGATTTAACTTCCTGAGCATCTTTTTTCATATATAGTAGTGTGAAATAATATGCACTGTGAGGCAATAGAGAATTAGAATTAGATCTCAGAACTAAAATACAACTTTAAAACAAGTTAGAAAAATTATTTAATACTCTTCATGGGCTGCTACCAGCATATAGATTGCTTTACCAGTAATCTTAACATTCAACTTCTCTAAAAGCAATTTGGTTTATGTACCAACTTCTGTGAATTTTAATCTAGTAAGATTGATACAATTACTGCTGAGTACAGCCCAGCTTTTTTTCTTAAAAGTGCACTGATGTTGGAAACAGAAAGCTGGATATAAGTCTTTAGCCAGAGGAGAGTGGCTGTGGGGGAGAGCTGGCTCTGCTTTGGCTAATATAATTAATGCACCAGACCTGGACCAGCATTCTAGCTCTGTCAGCCTGGAGGCATTAAAAGCAGTTACGTCCTGAAACCGCTTTCCAGCCTCCTGGGCGTGTGTCCTTCAGCTATCCTAACAGTCCCCCTCTTTCCTTAGATTGCAAGTTCTCTTCATTCAGTGCTTCTTGCTCAGAAAGCACTTTGATAATTCAAATAATAATAATGCAACTACAGCTTAGCACAGAGCTGTACAGAGTGATCACCGTGCTAGTGGCTGCTGCAAGATTTATTCTGGGCTTTTTCAGATGACAAGTCAGCCATC
>NW_009937154.1:13543-25791 GCF_000696875.1 Nestor notabilis
GGAGCTGAATAAAATTTTCATAACCAACTAATAAAAACACACTGCAGACAGATATAGAAATCAAAGCAATTAACTGTAAAACATGATACCAAAATTGGGCCTACCTCCTTCCCACTCTTCAGTAGCATCAAGAAGGCACAGTCTGGAAAGAAGAGAAAAATGGGGTAGAAGTGGGACTCTATTTCACTTCTTCAGTACAGCTGCGTGGAAAGTGTCCTTTCTTCTTACCTGTTCAGTCTGGAAGAAGTCAGTGCAACTCTATGACTGATTCTTGGTGATCATACTAGTAGAAGTGGCTGCTTGCCAGTGTGTATCTAATACTCCATGGAGTAAAAATGCCCTATTTCCAATTCCAGTTTCCTTTTCTGTTGAAAATGGTAATCCTGAAAATACTCTAAAAACAAGACAAATGCTAAAATATACCTGAGTCTGTAATGTAAGCTGGTTTGATGACTATGAAAAAATACCATTTTACTTCAGGAATGTACTTCATCTTACTAACAAGGTTCCTAGAATATTGTGCTCAACTCTGCACACCTTAGAAATATTTTGAGAGTGCTTAGAGGTACCAGAGGAGTCAGAAAACATCAAAGAGGAAAAAAAAAAACGCTAAAGAATTTGGTAAATAATGATGACCCAAGCAGAAAGCAATAGGCTGCAGATGTCTGCAGGGTATAAACAGTGGGGATGGATAAAAATATTTAATATAAGGCACAGAGATATATTTAAGTGTAGGCTGCATAGCCAATAAAATAGCAGAATAGAGGCTAATATCCAAAAGGAAGTAAAAGGGTTATGTAAATCTTTAAAAATTAGATTTGGCAAGAGGGTATGAAGTATGCTGTTGGAAGGAATATAATATTGGCAGGGAATTTGTGCTAAGATCCATTCTCAATCTCTTACAGTATAATCCAATGCAGAGCTCATATTGAATTTCTCTGTGTTGGTTTGAATCTGCAAGTGTGGAATTTGGCCAGCTGGGATATTGATCTATGTAGATCTAGTTTTTGTAATCTTGTCTTTTAGAATTGCAAACGCTTGTGCAAAAACAGGGAAGGTATGCATTAACACTTATAACAAAATCACCCCCCTGTGTTTCTGCTATTACTGTCCCATGTCGCTAAACTCTTGGGTATTTTTCTGCTGGATTATATCCCTTAGACTAGGCACTATATAGGAGTCAATGACCTGTCCAAATTTTTATTAACTTGACATAAGTTCTTATCATGTCTTTTCTGTGCTGACTACATACGATCGTTAAAAATATGGCTTGAGAAAAGATTTGTATCTGTTATTTTACGCAAGCTTGCCTTGTTTGCTTTTGCTTTCTCTGTCATTTCTTTGATACTGATGCTGATGTGACAGGGGAATTTCATTCAGCAACTTTAGAGCTACTCATAAAGAGGAGAAAAAAGATAAATATTTGTGACCTTTAGCTGGAGCAAGCTGAAGACTGAATTCCCAGCTGTTTCTGACATGGAGCTTTAGGGCAGAAAGAGAAAATGAGAATTCTTTGGTCAGAGATCTTTTTTTCTGTCAGTAAAGGTGGGACATTAGAGAGAAAAAGAGCTTTTGATATGCTTCAGCTCACCCCAAATATAGGGACAAAGGTCGATATTTTTAATTAGATACAGTATTAAAAGACACACAGGAATCTTCTTGGCTCTATTAGGAGACGAAAAACCCCAACAACAAACTAAGAAACATTTGTGAATGGATTGTGTCATTGATATGTTATCCAGCTTGCGGAGTAGTCAGTTTAAGATGCCAATGAGAGCATTGAGGTCCAGTGAATACTGACATGGAGGAAAAATAAAAGACTGAAGTTTTTTTTGGAAGACCATATTCACAGACTGTTGAACTTCGCTGTAAATAACACTGACACCACATTTTTACTTCATTTTCCTAAAGAACTTGGGTGTTGTTAATGTCCCTGTTTGCCTTTGTCAGTTCAGTAATTAAACTGCATTCCTGTGCATTCAGGTGAGGCTACCGTGGTCTCTGCTGCTGAGAGACTAGACCTAGAAATTTTTCTGGTGTTGAACCTTCTAGATTTTTTTCAGCATTCGGTGGTTGTACCGAGCGTCATGTCACCCATAGTAGGGTAAAGGGCCCTGAACAGCAGAGCCAAGCAGTAAGGGAGTGCATAGGTTGCTGCAGTGGAAGCTGGTGGCCAGCCTGTGCAGCACAGGACTGTCTTGCTTGGAGAGTAGCCATTGTCTTCCAGGCAAACTCTGTTTGCTGTGCATATTGGCTGTAGTGAAAGCTAATTGTGGAGCTGGCTTATGAAGAAGCATTAAATAAGAAGCACATGTGTTGTTGATAATAAATGCAGTACTAGGAGCTTAGATAGTAACCTCTGTTGTTTGAGCTGTATGACTGTAAAATATATGCACTGTTAAACTGAATAGCCATGCCACTGTTCTCTGACAAAATATTGTGCATCCTACCAAACAAGATCTGAAGCTGTAAAAGTGTGGGTTGTCTAATGGGGGGGCACAGACATATAAATGCTTTGCATCTGGAATTACTGTTTGAACCTGAGTTTGTGAGGCCTGACATTGACTCGTAGCTAGACCAGTGTCTACATGAATCAGTGAACAAGTCTTACAATTTTTCTGCTGCTGATGGGATGCAATGGAGACAAGTCAGGCAAAGCAGGCACAGCAGAGTGGCCCAGAAGTTCACTGGAGCTGGGTCTGAACTACTCTGTCACTCTTGAAAGGTGGCCTGTTGTGCTTTGTACTCAGAGCTAAGGCAGCTGCGGTGCAGCTACTACGTATGTGACTTTGCAGTACAGCTTCCTGAATGCTGTGTTGTGGCTAACGACGTTTCCCACTGCTTATCAGCAGTCATCAGATCACAGGAATTTAACTGGATAAATAGGAAGAGATTTTAAAATGCATCTTAGAGTCACTTTGTTTTGACTTTTTGCTCTGTTCTGTTCTGAGAACTTACCTCTTCATACTTGGTGTTTCATAGCAGATAAAGTGTTCGGCAAAAATGCAGGAACCAGCAATTTCTTTGTTGAAGCCTGTCTGACCAAAATCCAGGGGAAAACATCATATGCAACAGCAGCATGTTTAATTAGTTCTATTTCAACTGGCCTGGATTTGGGGGGTTTTGACCTTTAAAATAAATGCAGGATTTTATTTCTGTTAACTGCAGAACAATGATATCATTTAGCTGTATTAATACTAACTTCTTTCATCAAAGTACAGTTTAATTAAGAGCTAATAATGCAGGATTTCAGTTAATGATGCTTATTGAATTTAGTGAAAAGGCTCACACTGACTTCAACTGGTGAGTATGGGCCTTAATATTATGGGAAGTCAGGTAAGATACTTGGGCAGATGGATCTGCCAAACTGTCCAAATTCATCCAAGCAATCAGTGGGAGCTTTGCTTGTCCTGCACATTAAAAAGAGTTGGGCTCCAAGGCATCCCTGTTTAATAATTTAAAACCACAGCTGCTACAGGTAGAACCTAGCTGTTGGTAAACTACAATAATTTTTAAGTAGCTGAAGCCATGCATTTTGTTTTGTGTCCAGGGAATTTTTGTACATATTTTCTGGTTTAAAGTCTACCCTTTGTAAATAGATATCCTGCTGGCATGTTGTACTTTTCAACTGTTACATCTTTTGGAGGATGTAACAGAAGTGTCAAAACCCATGTTTTTTAATGGAAAGAATAATCTGTTTCTTGAAGCTACTATATCTTAAACAGGTTGGTCCACACCCCATTCTCCAACCCTTCCCCATTTTAATTTTGTTGTACAAAGTAGCAGGAACTTGCATGGAATCCGACATTTTATAAACTTGAACATACATATGGTCAGTAGTTCAGCTTTTCCATCCCTGTTTCATCAGTATTTCTATTTTTTGCTGGATTGTGTCCTCTTAGACACCTTGCTTAGACGCCAAACTGTAGAGCAGTGTCCTTTCCCCACATACGCAGTTCAGGGTCTATTTATGATTTCTGGCTTCTGCTACTAAATGCTTTCCAGAAAAAGCTGAAGATTTTCTTTTTCTTCTCTTGCCCACTCTGTAGTGTTGGCTCTGTTAAAAGTGTACAGTCAAAGAAAATGTAAGCATTCTTTTCCTTTTGTCTGAAGGATATTAAAAGTACTTTTTCAGATATACCTAGTATACTCAAAGCAATTATTCCTTCTCCTCCATAGATTAAATGTTTATGGTAATGGGTGTCAAAATACTAATCTTGGAAATCCAGAAAGAAAATAGACTGAATTTTAATGATGTTCCAAAATACATAATTTATAATGAGGGAAACATTTTTTCCTCAGAGGTAAAATAGTCTGTGTAATAAAATAATGATTCCCAGCCATTTGGCGTGGACTTTCATTGAGGCTGTCTTCTGGTTCTTCTTGCCATGCTGCCTCCAAACACCCCAAATTCTTGCCCACTGTCTTCCCATGCGTAATCACTGCCACAGTTTCTTGAACATCTGCCATCAGAATCTCACTGCTGCTCACTTTCAGGCTTCTACAGCACTGTTGTTACAAGACTTCTTGTGGATGCCCACTTCTCCCTCATCTCTCCCCTCTCTAGGCAGTGTGTCCCCCTCACTCCCTTTTCTGCTGTCAGCCTCAGCAGTGCTAGGGCAAAGCTGGGACTGATAATTAGGCACAGCTTGTTGAAGGACTCAGAGCACTGACGTGATCAGGAAAGGCAAAACAATGTCACCAAAAGCTCAAAGGACATCATACCAGTTCCAGCTCATTAAACCCCTATATTAGGAACTCCAATCAGAAGTTTAAGTGGCTTTATTTCTGTTTCTTCCCTTTCTTGCAGGGGTTAAATTCAAGTGGAAATATAGTACAGAAAATTAAAGCTATGTCTGCATAAGATCTTCTGTAAAGGGAGTTCATGTGCTTAACTTTTTGCTTCCACGTTACACTTTCTTTTAATTTGCTTTACCTTTTCAGAAGGTACTTGCCTTTATCAAAGAGCCAGTACTGCATTAGAAGTTTCCCTCAAAGGCAAAGTAATTCCTATTATAATGGCTCCTTTGGTAGTATTGTTAGACATGAAATAGTAAAGCAAGCATTGAGAGGTAAGATCTGCTTGCTGAAAAAAGGAGGAGAAGATAGGCTTTTTGGGATATTACGAAGCTGACCTTGCTTTTGTTTCTGACATGAAAGCATGTACTGATTTGAAGTTTAAGATGTTAGTGCTGCAGCGTTGTGAGGCTTTGTCACAATTTAGTTAAAATCTGTGTGATTACAAGTGGAATTAACAGTGTTTTAAACTATTTTGCTTTTCGATCAGCTAAGTTCTTTAGCAGCTTTTGAGTAGGAAAATAGTCACAAATATGTTGTGACTACAGGAAGAAGTCATAAGTTCATCTTAGAGTTCAACAAAGCATTCTAGATTTATTTGTTTGATCATCCAAGATATTTGGGTCTGAATACTTTTGCTGATGCTGAAGAAATTACTACTATCTGTTTACCAGAGACAAGTTGACACTTGTGACTTCTCTTTAACAGACTATAAAATGAAATAATGTAAAGAGATACTTGAGGACAGGAGGCAGGACAGTTTCCTGGCTAGGTAGATAGGAAGCAAGTTTGCTGATGTGAGTTTTACCCTTGGCTTTACTGATGGTTTACTTGAGCAGGAGCTTTTGACAGCCTGTGTCATTGGTCTGTGCCTCTATTTTTACCATCTGTAAGATAAGAAAAATCAAAAAGACCTGTTTTCTTTGTAAAAAGAGTTTATATTTCTGAATGATAAGTGATAAAGAGAGCTAAACACTATGGTTGTCAAGAAAGAAAGATGCCATCTTTACAAAAGCAGGAATTTTCATACATTTCCATTGTGTGGCTCTTCCAATTAAAGAATAATTCTTGCGCTTCCTTCTGTTACATTTGTGATCTCAGAGTCCATTTTCTCCTAAATTCTCAGTCAGTTGAGTTCCCACTGGCAATTACAGCAGCTTACGTAGTGGAATAGAAATAACTTAAATGGCATGATGCTTATTAATTGTCTGAGAATTGGGTTTTGTTTACAACATACATGATTTCTTACATTCCTTTCATTATAGTATAAACTTGTCAGATGCAAAGATTGGGAGAATTCTTGTTTTGCTGTCGGGATAACTTGTCTATTCACTGGATTATAACAGAGCCTTTTTCTGAGATTATTTTGGACTATGGGTGAAGAAAGGGGCTTTTCATCATATACTGAAATCTCACATTTGATTTCTGGTACAAGGAATTTGCTAAACCTAGTATGTAAGCTTAGGAAAAGTTAAAAAGTACATACTCCTCTGTAGCTATGTACATGAAAGTGATTAGGCAGCCAGCAATTTGTTTTCTTTATAGTATCAGTGGAAGTATGATGTCCTATAATTATCTATAAGCATATGCAGGCTTTAGTAAACAGCTTTTAAAATATAATCATCAGTATTAATGTATTTACATAACATTTCATACAAATACCTGGAGGGTATTGTTCATAAACCAATCACAAAATACACAGGAAATGTCACCAGCTTACCTTCAGTGTATCAAGCAGCATTTAGAAATGAAATTTCAGGCTTTTTGTCCACCTACTTTTCTCTACTTCTGTCATTATAACAGAAATTCACAGTAACAGGCCCTGCCATCTGTTTCTATATATTTTGCATGAGGTTTAACATTTTGTTTTTAGAACCTGAAAGATAAGTAAAATGTCAAGTCACCCAGAAAATAATCATAGGCATGGCAACTCAGACGTTATCTCAGCTTGTCTGTACAAAAACTGCTTCACTGCAGACCTGTCCCCTCCCCCTGTGCAGATTGAGCAGGTACACCGTTGATATTAGCCAATATGTTTTCAAATACCACCACACGCTTTACCACAAGGTCTCCTGTTGATTTTAATGAAAGCAATGTGGCCAGAAAACCCAATGTCATCGCTTTCAAAATTTGTTCTGTAGAAGGTGAACTTCAGATTTCCTTTAAAGTTTTGTGTTATTTAGGTGTAATTTGGAGTGTTGTCTTGTGACTGCTGGTTTAAATAAAATGCAGCCACCAGGTGTGTCATTGAGGCGATAAGAAGGTAACTACACTAGCAAAACTAAATCCCAGCAAAGAAGTAAACTCTTATTTTGCATTATGGACTTTGTGTAACCCTTTTCCCACCTTCCATTTGAAAGCCTGGGTTGGCAACTCTCTGGTCAGTCCTGTAGCTGCAGTATGCTGGGAATGTGCAGTAAAGATGGTCTTCCGGGTTGTGTTTCTCTGGTATTTCCAGCTGCTCTTTGGTTTTCCATCATGATGAAACTAGACTGGAGCTGACAGGCTGAGAAGGTGCTAGGTACAGGATAAGACCTTCAGCTCAAAAAATGCTCACACTTCTTAATTAGGAGGGCAAGAACCATGCAGCCCATTCATGCCACCTTGCTGTCAAGCTGCTCTCAGGATCCTTTCCATTTGACAGTATCTACGGTTAACGTAAGCGTATAGACATGTTGTTTGCCTCCTACATTTTTAACTGTGCAAAGATAAAATTACTTAATCGAATAGGTTCCCAGCAGCTCAAGGATGGTTTTCATAATAACTTTTCTGTGGATTTTATACCTTTCATTAGAGTAAGAAGTCTCCTGGGTGATCTGCACTCTCAGCCTGTGCAAAAGCCCTCATTACAGTGTTGCAAGATTTTTCTCTTATATTCCCTTCGGAAGTCTAGAGCCTGTTTTCAGTTATCTCCATTTTGTGCTTCATTTTAGTCATTCCTTTAGAAAGTCCCTTGTTCAAAGGACATTTTTCGGGCTTTCCAGTGAAAGATGATCTTTATCTTAGCAGTCCTGTGCTTTGAAATGGCCTGTATTGTTGTTGCTGGAGCTACAGTGAAGCAGGTGATGGTGGGAAAGGCAAGTTGTTTCCAGATCTGAGATGACCTTAAGAAATAGGAGGCAGAAAAATGATGGTTCTTTCACAGATTTAGTTTTGTGATTAGTATATATTTAATGAATATGCTTAGGTATAGCATTATGGTTCACTGAAATAGTGAATAAGGCAAGTACTACTCATGACTCAGAATTGAAACCACTCATGTTTTATCAGCAAAACTCGAATTTGCAGCCCCCCAGGATAGGGACAAATCACTGGTCTGTTGCTTCAGATCAGCTCCCTCAAGCACCAGCTTTCCCGAGCCAGCCTGAGCTACAAGCTTAGTGAGCTTGCTGAGGCCTCATATACGGGTTAGCAGAGGGCTGAAGAACAGCTGTATTCCTGCATTGGTCAGTGCTGCAGTCTCCCAGTGGGGCCAGGTGAAAATGCTCAGCTCTGGAAAAAGAGTGGTGGGAAAGGCAAACGCAGAGCTGGGACATATGCACCAGCCATGGTGTGCGGCCACCTCTTATTGGGAATGGGAGCACCGCTGGGCCTGCTGCCTTGGGCTTTTCTTGAGGTTGATGCACAGGGGAGCCCCTGCACCCTTTGCCTGATTTGGTCACTGTCATGTTGTAGGTATCTTAGGGTAGGGAAATAGGCAGATGGAGATTGTACTTTTATTACAACTGATACAGATGAGCCCTGGTAAAGACCTGAAGAAGAGCTCAAGTGCCCAGAAGTTTCTCTGATAAGGTGGATATTGCCTTCATCTGTAAAATGGGTAATTTGGAACAACTGTAACTTGATGATACTATGCCTCGATCTAAAGCTGGGCGTGACTTCCATGCTGATATTCTGTTGTCATTGACATTCGTTAAAAAAAAAAAAAAAAGTTGTAGACACATTACTCATATAATGAAATACCAAAGATACTCTTAATTGCTGTCTCATATTTTTTGGAGCACCAAATTGTCATTGAATTTCAAGAGTGGGGAGCCTTCTAGACCTTTAAACCTCTGAAAATCTCCAGTGACTTTTTGTGCTTTTAAATATGTTCCCATTTCTCAACATGCTTAGTTAGTAATTTCTGACAATAGAAATACTTCTAATCACTTCTTGTACAGTGAGCACTGTGCTATAATGTATGCTGACTTTGAAAAACTTTGGTGTATAATCATTTCCCTTTTATTCAAAGGTACTGCATAAGTACCTGCACAAGTGTGTGTCTTTTTGCCGTAGCTGGCCATGTGCTTCTGATGTGCTGTGTTCAATGTCACAAATCTCCAGAGTCCAGTGTGCTCAAAAATTACCAACCATCAAGTGCTCAGATGAAGGCAAGTTGCTTGGAGGAAAATGCACCCCAAGTCTCATTTTAGAGGATGCTTTTTGCTTTGCAAAGTTTATTTTGCATTGGAGAGCTGGGTTTCTTTGTTACACCTGGAAAACCGAACAGCAGCAGTGTGTTTAGGAGGTAACTCTTGAAAGCAATATGTAAATCTTGGGAGTAACAAATTAAGAAAAGCATATTCAAATCAGTTTTCTGACTGAGTTTGATGAATAATAGCTTTTCCCTTTCTTCCTGCATGCTGGTTTTCTGTTTGTACTTATCTAGTTCAAGTATATGTATGCTGACAGCCGGTGTGCTAACTGTGCGAAATGACTCAGAATTTGGGGGAATTTAGGATTAAGTTCTTTGCTATGGAATAGGCTTCATCTAGCTTTCTGGATTTTATTTTTTTTTTTCTCATTGCCAGTGATTTTTTAAAATGTAACTAACATGCTATGTATGTAGTTGACCTGATACAAAAAAACACCATTGTAGCTCATCCTAGCTGTTCATCCTAGTGAATGGAGTAGCAGCTGGAGGCACAAGAGATCTGAATTTCATTCCTGGCTGTATCCCAGGTTTACCGAGTCATCAGTGGAAGGTCTTTTATCCGGAGTGTGCCTTTGTTTTCCCGTTTCATGATTCAGGGAGTAAACCAGTATTTAATAGCTGGTCATCTTTATGAGGAAGACGATGGAGTTTGCATGCTGCTTTTAATGTTTAAATGGCAGTGAAAATACCTGTTACTACTTTGTCATATATATGGAGCTGTTTTTAAATAGCAAAAGCAATTGAAAAGACATACATCTGTAAAAGTATCTATATTGTTATATTAAATTTGTGCCAGGTATGTTTTCTACATATATGTTTATATGATGAGTTGTTGGGTTTTGGTTTGTTTTTTTTCAGGCCCTGCTTGACACTCAGAATCTCTTGAGAGCTCAGATTACAAATTTTACTTTCAACCTGGGATTTTCAGGGAAATTTTATCACACAGGTAAGAACGAAATACTGAAATAGCTGTTGTTTTGATGGTGTTTTTTGTAGCATGAGGAAAGTAGGAATCATAAAGTTTAAGGGTCTGAGTAGAAAGAAGTATTTCCTTCCTCATAGGATAACTAAAAAAAAAAAAAAAATCAAACTGTTCTCTCTTCCAGGTTGCTTTGGGACATACATTTGTGTGATTTACCAAATCAAAGTTATTACACTGAATTAACCTTTTGTTTGAGCTGTAGTCTTGTCTGGAAATAACCATGTAGGTGGAATCTATAAACACCTCCATTCAGCAATATCCCTTTAAAAAAAAAAGGCATAACAGTCCAATAAGTAGAACAGTGACGTGGAAGTAGGAGAGCCAGGCTGTAGTTTCTAAGCGAAGACTAAGCCCTTCAGAGAAGTGTACTGCCAGACTATTAAGTTGCCTGAATAAGTGGTATGTTCTTCGTCCTCTTGCAAGCTGGAACATGCAGAAATGGCAGAGTCACAGACCAGGAGCAGACCTTGCAGAAAGCAGTCCAAGCTCAGGATTACAGCTTTCTGTAAGAGTTATGATAGATGTTACATATGTGTCGTTGGAGTAAAGTCAATCCTGAGGGTGAATAAACATATCTCGTACTGCTGCTTTATAATTCCATTCAGTTTGAGCTAGCTCAGGCCCTCACTACAGAACCTCTCCCAGAAAATGGGGAGAGGGAGGCACATACAACAGATGAATTGAATTTTTCTCTGCTTCTGTTTCCTGAGCACATTTAGGTGGTAATTTTAGTTGGGCTGGAACATCTCAAGATGGCATTTGTAATTCTAGTTAGAAATGGCTTCAGGGGCTGTTCCCCTCACTGCATCCTTAGGAACAGGCAGGAAAGCATCTGAAAAGACAGGCCCAGGGCCTGAAAATTCACTCGGTGAGTCCAGCCACCCTTTAAATCTCTTCAAAGATGCAGATTTCTGGGAACTCCTATAATAGGCCATCATCACAAAGGTAAAAATTGGTGGGGAAGAGAAAATTACTCTTAATAGTTTCAAAAGGCTGCAGGAAAAAAATACTTCCACACATCACAGATAGTGAAAGGAAAGTAAGTTTGAGAGTAAATTTAGTTTGGTTAATGAATACCAGAAAAGTTGTCAACATTTTCATTTATACTCTGTATTGAAGTGTCTTTCATACTATCTCTACTATTCCATTCTTTAGCTATTGATGTTACTGATAAAGCACATGCATGTGAGGACAGTGTTATACCATGCAATCAAGATGTCACATAACACGGCATGCAGTCTTTTACTTGTCTATAATTGCTTCAGGAAAAGAAACGTATACTTGGAAACATTTAAACACCAGTACTTTAAATTATCTCTTATTATGCTAATTTCCTTCTTATATTTTCAAACATGTAAGAATATGATAACAGTAGACTGTCCTGGGTTCAGCTGTAACAGTTATTTTTCTCCTTAGTAGCTGGTGCAGTGCTGTGTTTTTGACTTTAGCCAGAGAACACTGCTGGTAACACACCAATGTTTTTAGTTGTTGCTAAGTAACAACTTAAACATCAGGGACTTTTCAGTATCTCCTGCTCTGCCAGTGAGGAGGGGCACAGGAAGCCGGGAGGAAGCAGAGACAGGACACCTGACCCAAACTGGCCAAAGGGGTATTCCATACCACAGCACGTCATGCCCAGTATAGAAACTGGGAGGAGTTACCCAGAAGGCCCAGATTGCTGCTGGGGTCAGGCTGGGTATCGGTTGGCGGGTGGTGAGCATTGTATTGTGCATCACTTGTGTTTATTGTTTTCTTTTCCTTTTCCCCTTTTAGTTTTATATTGTCTCTGCTTCTTATTTCCCTTATCATTATTATTATTGGTGGTAGTAGTAGTGGTTTTGTATTATACCTTAGTTACTGGATTGTCCTTATCTCAACTTGGGGGATTTACATTCTTTCAATTCTTCTCCCTATCCCTCTGGGAGCGGCGGGGGGAAGAAGTGGGGAAGTGAGCAAGTGGCTGCGTGGTTCTGAGTTACCAGCTGGGCTTAAACCACGACAAGTCCTCTTTGGTGCCCAGTGTGGGGCTTGAAGGGTTGAGATAATGACAGA
>NW_009937155.1:0-560 GCF_000696875.1 Nestor notabilis
CTTCGGCTGTGGGAGTATTAGCCGGACGTTCGTACTCAATGTGACAGACTCTGCCTGGCCTCTAGCAGGCATGGCAGCGAAAGCATATAATTGGACTTCTAGGTGGAAAGCGAGGAGCGAGCCCAATGCAAGTGGCACCGTTGCGGAGCTCACCATGTGCTAAAGAGTTTCAGCAGCACCTTTGTCTCCTGGCTCTTCGGCTGTGGGAGCACGACAAGGACGTTCGTGCTCAATGCGACGTGCTAAGCCCAGCCTCGAGCGGGGATGGTAAAAGAAGCATGCAATTGGATGTTTAGGTGGGAAAGCGAGGAGCGAGCCCAATGCAAGTGGCACCGTTGCGGAGCTCACCATGTGCTAAAGAGTTTCAGCAGCACCTTTGTCTCCTGGCTCTTCGGCTGTGGGAGCACGACAAGGACGTTCGTGCTCAATGCGACGTGCTAAGCCCAGCCTCGAGCGGGGATGGTAAAAGAAGCATGCAATTGGATGTTTAGGTGGGAAAGCGAGGAGCGAGCCCAATGCAAGTGGCACTGTTGCGGAGCTCTCCATGTGCTAAATAGACC
>NW_009937156.1:0-446 GCF_000696875.1 Nestor notabilis
GCACCGGAATTAGATCGACCTCTGGCTGCACGTACAAGAAGTAGGACTGCCATATCTGAGGGAGCTTCTCTATATCCCTTACGAGAGGTACCCCTTGGAGGCAATCAAGCAGGTATCGGGTTTGTGGCAGTCCCACTAAATACCACAGATGTAAGAAATTTCAGGAAAGAAATGGGGACACTATTCGATGATCTCGTTGGCGTAGCTGCTGAAAAACTGGACTAATTCCTAGGACCCAATACTTATACCTGGGAAGAAATACAGTCCATTTTAGGGATCTTATTTACTGCTGAGGAGAAGGGAATGATTAGGTAAGCTGGGATGAGAATTTGGGAAAGACAGAATCAGGCGGGACCCCCAGGAGAACAAAAATAGCCAAATATGGGTCCCCAATGGGACCATCAACAACCCCAAAGCAGACAGAATATGAGAGACTTGAGAACATT
>NW_009937157.1:0-14964 GCF_000696875.1 Nestor notabilis
TCCTTGCTCTGGGCCGAGCAGGCTGGTCTCTGGGGTGCCCTGCTCCGCAGGCTTTGTGACACGCTGGGGTGCCACCGGCGCTGTGGTGCACCTTCGACCGAGACCAGCGCCCTGTGGGGCTGCCTCGTCCCAGGCTGGGGAGGACGCGGGGCTTCTTGTGCCGGAGTGCTTAGAGGGTTCGGTGGAGAAGCTGTGTAAAGGGGGTGCTGTACGGGGTTTTGTGGTGGTGCTGCTGGCCCCAGGCACAGCCATCCCTCCCGGGGCGCAGAGGGGCCCCGCTGGCCGCTTCTGAGCTCCTGCGGCTCAGTGCGCTGGTGGGCAGTGGTGCAGGCGAGCGTTTCTGCCTGCGTTTTGAAATTCCCCCTTCCAGAAGTAGATCCCCCAAGCGTTTGATCATCTAAATGGAAGTTGCACAACTTCACCCTTGGCTGGTTGGTTTGCACAATGCTCCCCACGTGAAGTGGGGTTGGTGGGTTTGCAATGCTTTCTTTTAAGGTGTTGCTTTAGCATGTTTTAAGAAATCTGTGAAATTAAACTTTGAGTGAATCTCCTTTGTATGCCATGCCTTCCTGGTGCATGTGTAAGCCTAGAGATGCAGACATGGCAGAATCGAGGGGTTAGAAAGGTGAGCGGTGCTGAGTGTGATCACGGTATTTCAGCATGTAGTCTCTTCCTTCCTGTTTCTAGTTGCTACAAGTGGAAAAGAACAGTAGTATTTTCTAATACAATTTAATCTTTTTGTAAGTCCGTTATTGTATCTAGCTGTTAATTAAAAAAGAGGGAAAAAGCCACACAAGTGCTTCAGTTTCAGCTGCTAGGTAAAGCTTTCTGCCTGTGCTAACGAACTCCTTGTGTGCTGGTCACTGTGGTTGGCTTTTCTGCAGTCTCTAGTTCATAGCGACCTGTCACTGCGGTGGATTTCATTGAGAGGGAATGAAGAGAATTCGTGTTTTTATATGGAAGGAAATCTGTGATTAATTAAAGCCCTCTTTTTATAAGGGATTCGGTGCACAGAGCAATTAAATGACTTGTAGCCTAGCTTTAGTGTTGAGTGAGCCCCCTAGGAGTCCTAGTTCAAACTTGGTGGAGGCTTTTTGTTTCTTTTCTTCCTCTTCAGCCACATAAAAGCTCAGCAGTGTGTGTTTTCCCCTCTGTACATTGGTGCTTGTTGAGACTTTTAAGGGTGGGTTTATTGGGCGCCTAGGGTCAGAGCTGCCCTTTTTGCTGGATGCCAACAAACACGTCAGGAACTGCACAGCTATCCAGGCACCTCTGTTACCCCCTCTGAATTCAGCTTCCTAATATGTATCGTGTTCTGTCCAGTGCCAGCCGCCCTGGTCTGGTTACCTGAGTGGCCACTGGTGTGAATGAAGCTTACTGTCTGATTTGGAAACCAGTCTGAGCAGTGGATCTCTGTTACTGCTAGCTTTCTCGGGGGTGACATTAAATGCCCATCCCTGCACTGACAGGGGCTGTGTGACAGCCCTGCTCTGATGGTCCGTGAGGGTGGGCTTTGTTTGCGAAGATCCACTGCCTCTAAAAAAAAACCCCAAATAACACAGCCCCCCTGCAGTGTATGAACAGCTAAGCCCTGGGTTTGTGGAGCCCCATGGGGTTTGCAGCCTGCTTGTGTTAAGTCCACCTTAAATGTCCCTATTACGAGTATGGAATCAGGCTGTGCCCCGGTGTAGTCTTACACCAGCCCGCTCTGGTGAGCTCCTGCCTGCCTTCAACCATACAAAAATAGACGGCATCCACTACCTAAGATGTCATTGTAACGTTACTTATCTGAGGCAAACGTTACTTATCTTTGACGCTGAACGGCAGTTAGGTGCCTCGGCTGCCTTTTAAAGGTAATTTAAAAGGCAGGAGATGCCTGGATTTGTGGGGAGGCAGATGCCTGTTTTTTGCTTCCTCAATATTGAGTTGTGGCTGTGGGTATTTCACTTTAGTTCACGGCTTTCGTTTGGGGGTTGGTTTTAAGATCTGTTTTGTCTGTTGCATTGTTCTACCAATATGAAGCTATGCTATAAAAATTAAAAAGTCACAGGGTTTTTATTTTCTCCTGTTTAACTTCAAAACCGTGGTGTTTTGACATTGTTTTGAAACTGTCAGGACATAATGCATTTAGAAACAAGCTTTGAGCTGATGACATGGAAGCATATGATATTAATTTTGTTAGAAATGAACGTGCCAGTAGTGCTAATTTCTTCCGTACTTGGATTTAAGGGATACTATCAATTTGTGCTTGTCTCAACATTGACCTTTCTTAAGATTAGCTTTAATGTTGGGGGTTCCCCCTCTTCCCCCCCATGTTAGTGTTAGTAAGAAGTAGTTGTCAAGACATCTGTTGCTGAGAAGTTTTCGAAGTCCCAAGTCCATGTTACATTCCCTAGTTATGTGGCTTCCCAAGCTATGGAGGAAAACCAACATATGAGGAATAAAAGCACAAGTAATGACTCACCTGGTGTGTGTTTGTTGGCTGTTTTATACTATGAAGGGGAAAAGATACAGAAAGAAGGCTTTCAAAATGGTGGACAGTGCCTTTTGGTTTTATAGTCTTTAAATTAAAACTCTAATCTTCTTCCACAGGCATCAGTTCTTTGGATTTGATCCTTGAATACTAAACAACATGAGCAACTACAGCGTGTCTTTGGTTGGCCCAGCTCCTTGGGGTTTCAGGCTTCAAGGAGGCAAGGATTTCAACGTGCCTTTGTCTATCTCTCGAGTAAGTTCATGTCCCTCTTTGCCTGCATGTGGGTATCTGTTATGCTGCGGCCAATCTGCAACCTTCAGACATAAGTATGCAAACCCATTAATTAGAGTTGCTGGGGCTCAACTTGCCCTGTGGTGGTGGTGGGGGTAGAAGCTGGGAAAATAAATCATTATTGTCTGAAGGCTCCAACAAAATTATCTTAGTAAGGGTATGTTCACTTGAAATGTTCATTTTGTCTGCATTTATTTATGCAACAAGAAAAGAAGCCACCCTTGAATTCACCTCCCTGCGCTCACCCAGAAAATAGAGATGCAGGGGCTGGCAGGAAACAAGCAATTTTCTGTGCACGGCTGAGCCTGTGCAGTTCAGATGGGAGGCAGTGGGGAAAAATCACTCAGGTTACCCTTGTTTATTCAGCAGCTCTTAGCAGCTTGAGGATCTCCTGGTGTCTGTTCTTGCAAATCCTTCTATTTACAATAAAAAGGCACTTAAATGACAGTAGCTGTAAATAGCAGTTCATCAGTATGTGCCTGAGTGAACATGACAGTTTCTCATGAATGTTTTATAGTATATGTGCTCTGAACTGGTATTCAAAGGATTTGAGGAACTAAATCAAAACAAATGTGATCTTTGTACCCACGCACTATCTAACTAGTTTCCCACTTTAAAGCCATGTTTTCAAGGAAGGCTGGTCTTTCCTTTCCTGAAACAGGCTGAGTTTCAAAGCCTTCCTCATACAGCTGAAGCACTTAATATATAAAATAAAGGGATGAACACTATTGAATTTATAGGATCATTGGAAATCTCTGGGTAAAGAAACTAGCTCTGTATCCTGGCACCTTTGAATTTGGTTTGGAGCGTGGAAGCATTTATGTACAATGACCTCTTTTCTGCTGACAGCTCTCCTCTCCCTCCTGCATATTCATTTAGTTTAGTGACAAAGATGAATTATTTTTACACCTGTTGGGACTGCAGAATTGATACTGCCCTGGAAGACGGAGCAGGTTTCTATTTGGGTTTATGCATCATGGGAATATTTTTAGCTAATCTCAACTAGTGATTCAAACCCTGCCAGTTCATTTAAACTTGGCTTATTCTATCTACCAGTGGATTATGCTGGTGAAGTTAAAATGCAGTTTGGCTCCACAGAATTACTTTTATATGGCTAAAATGGACTGGAGAGCTGTAGAAATACCTATGTACAGATGAGTACAGATGATATCTGAGCCAAAAAGGGGTTGAGAAGCAGTTTATTCCCAAATTGCAGGGATTTTCAAGCTAAACTGTAATTCACTTTCGTGTTCAGTAGCTGGTTACTGTTACACTAATGAGAAATAGGAACTGGGGACGCAGATAACGCTATCTTGATTTGATGGTAGAAGTGCTATCATGATAAGGATTTGCAAAAGCATAAGCTCCTGCCTACATAGGGAACTTGTGCATGGTACTGATGAGCAGTTAAGTGCTTGGAGGCAGTAAACCCCGTAGTAAACAGCTAGTTTTAGGAAAGGGGAGTACTTTCTTTGTAGGGGTCTTTGCAGTCCTGGAGATCTAGAGTGCAGTCCCACTGTTAAACAGCCTTCCTCTAAAGAGGAAACATATGTTGAAATTAGTCTAGACTACTACTTCATTGCAGGAATCAAATATGGTGTTGCATGGAGTAGCCTAGGGGAATTGGCCTAAATAGCTACATATAAAAGCCTCAGTTATGGGATTCCCTAATGACAAACGTCAGCGCCTGCAAGAGGAGAATGTAATGCAAGATGTGGACTGGGGTGGTTTTAGGACTTTAATTTGTGCATGGGAAGGGAAAGCACAATATCCAGTTCACCTATTGTACCTTAGCACTGCTCTACAGCTGAACTGTTTCGTCTTTCTTGCAGTTAAGCATGTAACAGTATGCAAATATTAGACTGCCAAAAAAATGGTGTGTGTTTTGTTTTCTCTCCTTTGGACTAGGAAAGTGCTTAGTTCTGGTATGTCAATCCAGCTTCGGCCTGATAGCTAGAAAAACTCAGTGCTGTGTTCCTAGTATGCTAGAACAGTGCGTACCATTCACAGCCCCCCCAGCCCTTCTTTTCCTGATGAAGCATAAATGACTTCCTGTGTCTGAAGGCTGCTAATTAAATTATTTTAGCAAAACAGTAATGAGAAAGCAGAATTATGTTCTTTGGCAAGGAGGACTTCTTCGGTTTCGTTTTGTTTTTAGTTTGTCCTCTAGATGCTGAGGATGAATCTGGTTGCGCTGCTGAGGGCTAATTTCCTGCTTTAGTTTTAAACTCCTTGAAATTAAGTTCAAATAAAGTATAGTTTACAAAGCACAGAAAATAAACAGCTTTAGAAACCAGTGTATCTGAAAAGCTAATCACTTTTTAGTAATGATTTGAACAAATTAAGGTTTCATATGGTTCTTTGGAGAAAGTTTTTAGTAAGTTATTGAGCTTTGTACAGAATGCAGTTTTAATGAGTGTATTCCTTATTACCTCTGTAAGGTAAAACAAGCCTGGTTTGTGTTCTTCAGTTGAAATTCTTAATGTCAGCTAAGGTGTAGCAGGTTAAAATTAACACAGTGGTAGCAGTAGCATTTGATTTTTCGTGAGCTAGTATATTGTAGACTAATTGAAGCATGACCAGTAGCAACAGTTATTGCAGGGTTATGTCAGTCACTTTATATAGCTCTTATACTTACTTATATATACTTATATTCTGTGTATACTTATACAGCTGTACACATTTCATGGTAAGCAATATATGTGATGTTGGGTATATAGCCTTATAGTTAGTGGCATAAATCAGCACAACAAAAATACCTGCAGTACCTTTTATGTATACTTGTATCTGGTTGGACTTTAGCAGGGTGGCTTTTCACATTCCTTTTCCTTATCTTGCGAAGGCACCCATCTGAGCCCTGCAGAGCTATTATGCAGGTCAGGAATTCAACACGGGGAAGCCGATGTGACGTGGAAGTGGTGATGGTAGCGTGGTGAGGGGTATGGCTCTCACAATAGAGGGGTCAGTGGGAAGGAATCTGCTCTGGGTGTAAAACAATTTCATATTTGCCTTTCAACCGGGAATAAAGGATGGGTTGAGTGGTAGATCTGTATCTTTTAATAACCAAGTAGCTCAGGCTGCCACATGTAACTGTACTGTAGGGCTTCCAGGTAGTTTATTCTATAGTGGTACTTGTATAATGAGAGGTTGTGACCTGTGACCAGCTAGCCTGCAGTGAGGAAGGTAGAAATTACTGAAGCTGAGGTATGCAAACTTAGATTATTCTGGGTTGCTGTTCTTGCCTTTTCCTCTTGGCATTACACATTAATTAAAGAAGCAACTATTCTCTTTATTCCCTTAGACCTATGTTGTGGTGCAAATCTGGAAGAAGAAAAAAAAATAAATGGAAAGCTAGAACAGATAAGAACAAGTAACTGAGATATGAGGTTATTTTCTGGTAGCTATAAAGTAGCTGTTGTAGGAAATTACTAAGATTCATACTTTTTCCCTATAGAAGAAAAAGCTTATTATCTGTCCATCTGTCTGTAATATATGTAGTTATGTAAAGTGACGTTTGCCATAATGTGATTGTCTTTATATAAATGAATTGATTGCTTCTGAATCAACACAGAACACTGAAAAGACAACTACTTAGTAATATCTCCACCTAGTAGATTTAGGAGGCATTGTTCCAACACCTAGGAGCGTTGGCTACACCACAAGAATTTCAGCATGGGTCCTCCTTGTTTCTCAGTTATCTCCAAACAGAATTTCAAGTTGCAGGATGCTCTGCTAAACACCAGCTGAGTCAAAAAAAAAAAAACCCCAACCCTATTAAACCAAAATAATTGAAGATGAATTATTTTGGTTTTAATCATGATTGCCAATAACAAGGGATCTGCTATTGCTTATATCCATGTAGATCTGTGGTCTTGGATAAATCCCACTGATGCTAAGGTTATGTCCAGTTTGGGAATAACATTGGTTTACACTCAATAGATCTTTGCTTTCCTGATTTGTTTGCACAAGAGTTAGGGGTTTGGGTTTTTTTTTCTACTGAATTAAAGAAATGCAGTTTTGGAGATAAAGTAATCCAAGCACACTGCTACGTAGGACTCAGAGTGGCTGTTGGGCCACAGAATTTGGGGTTAATGGTATGTACAACGTGGTCTATGTTTACATGCAACACAGTGGCTTTTTAACAATACACGCTTCTTTAGAGCTTGAATTGACATTATATTTGCTTTTCGGGAGTTGGTTAGTTCCCATTGCTTAATTAATATGGTTATATTAAATAAAAATAAAATAAATATACAAAATATAAAATACATATATAAATATAAAATATAAGAATAAAATCAGTAAGCATGACTGTAACATTAGAATTGTCAAAACTGCTGTCCTCTGCAGATTGACATAAATAGTGTTTGGTATTGATGATGTATTGTGTTGTGATGACCTGTGAGAGGTTTAGATATTTGTTCTAAATATATGTTTGAAATGTTTGTAGCCTATCAAAATGTTTGTGGTGCAGTCACTAAACAGGGCTTGTCTCTGGTTTATGGCGGTATTTACCACTAGAAACAAGGAAATACTGAAGTGAAACCTATCTTTGAGCAGTTATGTAGCCTATGTACTATGTATGCCCTTCCATGCAAATACATGGGATGTTTTTTCTTCTATTTAAAAGTTACTTTTTTGTTCAATCCTCATGGCAACTCTAGCCATCTTCCTCAGAAGATGTTTTGCTATATGTCTTTCTCCTCCTGCAAGAATGAAATGGAATATGTCTCCTGGAAATGCTTGACCTGTCCAACAGCTCTGGTTTTATACTGTAATTTCTTCCAGTGTGTTTCCCCCCAACTTCTTCCTGCTTTACTGGTCACTTTGCCTCTAAAAACAACAACAAAAAACCGAAACCAACCAAAACCCAAAGAAACAAACAAAACCCACAAACAACAGAAAAAGGCCCACAAAACAAATGCCTCCCAAAACCAAACAAAAATCAGAGACTTTAGGAACAATCCTTTCTTTTTGCAGTTTTTAAGTTTTCAGTATTTCATCTTTTTCAAGTGTGTTTTTGTGTGGTGGTGTTGCAAACTTATAGTTGAGACTCACAGTAATGAATCTGTCAGCAAGTGGTAGACCCAGGGAGTAGGTGGAAGAGCAGCCCAGCTTGGGATGAAGTAGGGAATGCATGTGCATTCAAGCATGCATCAATACATCAACTGCTTGATATTCATCCCATGTGAACATACTGATGTATCTTCATGCTGGTATCAGGAGGTCACTATAAGAGAAGTTGTCTCCTTTTCTCTCCTGCTTTCCTTCCTTCCTGCCCCGGTACATACATGGTTACCCAGCAAATTACACACATGGGTGGAGCATGTATGATTGTTTTTGCACAGTGTTTGCTTATACAGCGGTTTGGCCTTGGCCACCTTAATATTTGGAAGCAAGCTGTTTTAATGGTACTAACCTGTGAAAATAATGTCAGTGAGAAGACAATAAAGGAAAATGGTGCACTGAATGCACCTAGAGCATGTCAGCTTTGATTGACTAGTCTGGCTGAGACTGTTGCCCTTGTTTGCATGAGTTATTTTATTAAGCCAAATATGTAACTTAGAGTAAAATTGGGGTTTTTTTGTAAGTATGAAATAAGTTATTGGGGGGGGGGGGGGGGGGGGATGGGGGAAGTGTTGGGACAGATTGAGGAAATGGTCTTTCAAGCAGGCGTGTGAAATAGGAGAGAAGCACTGGAACAACTGGTGGCCTGGCCAATAGTGATTGTGTCAGTAACTTTATGCTCCATCCTAACTGACTAAGCTCTAACTGGCAGCTGCTGACCTTGCTGTGCTGGTTTGATTTGCTACCAAGTTGCGATGGTTTGCACCAAATACAGCTGAAGATGTATTCCATTACTGCAGCTTCCTGGCACAGGGTCAAAGATACCGGCAGAGGTCACGACATTTACCTGCTGATCCTGCTCCGAGGGCAATAAATGCTGTGTTTTACGGGAGCTGTTAGTGCTTATGAAATAAATGGGATATTAGCCAAGACACACGAAGAAGTGTTATTCTGTTCTGTTTAATTCTGTTTACAAGATGCAGTTTACTGCAAAAATACTGAGAATGACAAATGAGCTACCAGTGCCAAAGTCTGCATCCTCTCTGCACCAAGTCCTGAAGGAGCAGGGTTTCTTTTTTGGGAACAGAGTGGAATATGGACAATTTTAATGCTCCTAGGTGCATAAGTGGTTTAATATGAGTGTTTTCTGAAAGTCCTAAGAGTGCTAGTTAGTGCTTCAGAGTTTGTGTAGTTGCCTGCAAGCAGCATCCTCCTTTAGAGCTCCTCAGTTTAACTTGAAGATGGAAAGAGACATCAGTTGGCACAGACTTTGTTTCCTGATTGCCTCTTTTCCCACTGCTGTTTAACCTCTTGTGCTGAAAATTGGGAAGAGGGCTGTGTTTCCCCTGACCATTTGTTTTCCTGCCCTTGTCAGTTCTGCTATGCAGTTTAAAGCAAGACAGATCATCACTGGAGTGGAGTTGGGAAAAAGGGAGGGCCTGGGGGAGAAGAAGCTGAAGAAAAGTGTCTGCATTTCACCTGTTCATGACTTTGTCAGAGGAACCTCCTTGGACTATGTAGGAAGCTAACTTATTTTAAAATGGTTCCTCTACTCATGTCATTCCTCCAAAAGTGAATCTGGCTGTACTGGGGGGTGAAAAGGAACCAAAGAGCTTGTAGCTGAGGGATATTCGATTGCATGTGTGAACATGTTTTTTGTACGTTAAAAAATGCTTGTAACTTTTTTCCCCCCTTGTAAGTGACAGTTTAGTTACCATATGAGAAGTACAAGCTAAATACTTCATGATGGAAAAACTAAAGTATTTGTTTGCAATGTCTGCTTCTCAAAGACAGATGTAGCGGAAAAAATAAACTGTGATTAGATGTTCAGAGCAGATGCAAAATTGGCAGTTCTTCCACAGGCCAAAAAGCAGGACCATTTATTGAATAGTAACTGCGAAGAAATTAGGCATATTTTCTTTGCAAGTATCTGGCCCTGGAGGCTTGACAGCTTCTGTCGACTTCTCCACCATTTGGAGATGCTATTTTTAGTGTAACTCTTTTTCTCATTATTCATTGGCCGATGGTTATCAGAAGGCATTGTGAGAAGAGACATGGTGTTGAAAGGTTTGTTTGTTTGGCTTTGGTGTGGAGCCAGGAGATAACATTGTTGGCTTTTTTTTTTTCCCCCTCATTTGTTTTGACTTTTTAAGAATAGATTTCATATGTTATCAATATAAGGGAAAGTGTGAGAGAAAACTCTCTTGTGTGCCTGAAGCAGTGGAAATACGGGAAAGGTGATATTCCTCCTCCCGGTGGTCAAAAAGAAGAGAAATTGAGGCTGAGGTTTGTTTGAACAAATAGGAGAAGTAGAAGTATGTTTACTTCCATAGGTGGCTCTTACAAAAATAGAGACAGAAGAAAAAGATGCCACTCTGAAGGCCAGTGTTACGCGAGTCTTTGAATGACTCGAGTCGTCAGGGAAAATAGGACAAAAGTTATCGGTTTAGGTTGCCTAACTATAAGAGGTCCTCGAGCTGAATTTGTGGAGAGCTGTGCTCTCTCTTGTTGGAAGAGTTGACATGGGTGGAAGAAAAAGGCTATGAAATTTGGGCACAGAGTCCTTTGAGGTGCAAGTATCTTCAGTTACCATGTTGACATTTGTTGCATTTAGGAGTTGCCATGCTTTGCCTTGCTTGTGTTTAGAAGTTTATACTGTCCTGCTTCTCTGATGTGTGTTGCTGAAGGCAGAGCTGATGGGTAAGAGATTGACTGTCACAAACTTTGCTAGCCTGGTTTAAATGCAGACAGGCTATTGCTGTAGATATGCTAGCAGGTGATTGTGGGCTGTATGTGTCTAGATTAGGGCTATGATGGTCTTAGCAGACAAGTTTGCTAGTAGATCAGGTTTTCAATTTCATTTGCTTCCAGGAACTGATACTGAAAAGGTTTTCTTCAGGAGCATGGTCACGCTAGTAATGCTGTGCTGTGGCAATTCAGTTCTGTCTTCTGAAGAGGAAGAATACAACCCAGAAGGCATTAGGAGCTTGTGCTGTGTTTGTGCTGCAAGAGCAGCCTCTCTAATGACTTGCCTAAAACTAGATATATAGGGAAATGAAATTCAGGGAAAGGTAGGATTGGGCAACAGAGGAAGAAGGAAACAAAATGTGGATGCTGTAAGGAGGGGCAGGTGCCACTCTATGACTGACTGCTGCTCAAGCACCAGGCAGCTGCATATGCCCATGACCGCTAAATGCTTCCGCAGAACAGACCTAAGGTTTCAAGCTGGGGAATGAAGGCCACCCTTACTGGACAGGCTGTAAAAGTCTGTTTTAAATGACTTGCATAACACTGCATGGGGTATTCCCACCCTCTTTTTTCCATTTCTCAGCTTCATTCATCACTTGCCTTTCAACACTGTCACTTAATGGGATGGTTCCACACACAGTAGCTTTTCATCTTTTATCACTTTGAGACACCAGTGCAGTTCCTACCACACAGTCCCTTGTGTACGCTGGCCCAAGAAGAGAGGTAGTAGGGGGACAAACTAGCATGTTATAAATTGAAGACTGTATTGTGATGTACACCCTTAAACAAGTGAGTATGTGCTACACCAATAGAATAAACTATACACCAAAACTACCGAGTAAGCAGCCGCAGAGCACAAAGAGACTTCTGCTGTCAGACACTTTATTTTTACTAACAGGGAAAATAGTAGTCTTCAGAGGTTTATGATGCAGAAAACTTGGAGTGAATTTAGTAATTCTGTGACACGTTGGTGACTTCTGCCTATATGCTATGAAGATTCAAGATGGACCAAGTGTTGAGTCGCCACTCAAAATGGGAAGATGCTGTGCATCCCTTGAGATTGGTGTTTCTTCTTTTAATGTAGACCGGAAAATTTCAAGTAGAATAGTCCATAATAATAATCCATAATAGAAAAAATACTATTGTTATTATTATAGTTTCTATCTCATTCTGATTTAGACTTACATTAGAAACTTCAGCTTAAACAGTTAAGCTTAGTAAAAGTAAGAGCAAGAGAAAATGGTATGTATGTAATTGAAAGTATGGACTCTTGCAATTGCTGTCAGCTGTGCCTGTAACAAAGCCCTGAAGTAAAATGTAATGCCTTGTGTGAAGTCCCATAGGATAAAAAGTGGCTCTTGCCAGGTCTTTAGTAGTCCTGTTGGAAAGGTCAAATGGTTTGCATGTTAACTGGATATGAAAGAAGTTTGACTTACCCTGGCCTATATTAAGGGATGACCTAATGCGGTATCTAGTTCTTACCCTAACAAATGATTGAACAAGTGATGTGACATACTTAACACAGGAAGGTACCAGAAACATTTATTTTGTGATAATTATTTCATATCTCTCTTGAAGTTTTGAATGGTTATTTAGATGCTAAGCCTGGATTAACGTATAGCGTATAAATTTCAGGATGGTAAAACTCCTTGTTTCTTAAGTTTTTGTGTTTATGAACATAATCAGATCATCTTTATATCTTCTTACACCCAAAATGTATTAAGCCTGTGCAGAAAATGACTGATGTGTGTCTTTTAAGTGTGGTGTTGTATTGGCTGTAATAGCATTTAAGATTTTTAAAAAGGAATTCTGTAGAGCAAAGGCAAAATGCTGTAAATATGAAAAATGCAGACAAATAAAGATATATTTTTGTTACTAAAAAAGATTATATCACTTTAATGGAAACTCTAACTATAGAACATTTTTTATTCAGAACCCTTAAAAAAAGACAGCTTTGCTGTGCAAATACTCCCTCTGCCAGACAGAGCAGCTTATTCTCAAGGTTTATACTATAATGTGTTATTAAAGCTTTTTCTTTCTAATGTACATCTTGTATGTGACAAGCCAGGCATAGTTTCAAGTCCAGTGCTGCTAATAAAGGAAACTTTTTTTGTCAAGTAAGAGGCCAAAACTGTTGGGGTTTGGGGAAGGAGGATGAGGCCCTTTGCCAGTAATTTCTACCTCTTCTCTTTTTAGTCCTAGACTTGGCTTGGTGTTGTGAAAGATACGGAGAGGTAGACTACTGGGATTGCTTGCTTCCAACTTGCTTATGTGTCTCTGCAATTCCTTCTATGCTGTTCTGTTTTTCTTTACCATATGCCTTTAAAAGGAGGGAAAACAAAGAGAAGCCAACAAAAAACCCAGTGGAGCTCTACAAGCCAGAGAGCTTGTGGAAGTTGGGTTGGGCTTGCTTTTATTAGACCAGTAGGGAAATGGAAGGCTTGTAAAGCTTTAAGACATCTTGGTAGGGTAAATTCTCTTGTTTCGTCTTGGCTTTCTGCAGTGTCTTGTCAAGTCACAGTGTTTTGAGTCCAGACTGAGTAAGGGTATTCTCTGGCTTAGTGTCTAAGGTGGTTTGCTAGCAGTTATTCAGGGATGAAAAGGCATCCCCCCCAAATATGTGTTCTGACAAGCAGAATATAATCCATCCTCAGAGGACAGTTAGCTAGTACTTTGTGAGGGACTGATTGCCTGGGTTCATGGCTTGATCAAGTGCAATGTATATGGTGATCAGGGGACGCAATCAACCTTGCAGAGGAAGCAGTAGTGGTTGGAGAGTAGGCAGCATTGCATCCTATCTGACAGCCTGAGTACTTGTTCTTAAATTTTTTCTTAATGCACAGAGAAGTGTGCATGTGTGTGTTGGGAGAATCCAAAACATCATCAGTTCATAAAATGGGAGTAAACTCCTATAATACCTGATGCTTTTCTTGTACATGAATTAGCAGCCACCCTTCTGTCAGTGGTAGTCATTGGCTGAAGAAGGCTGACAGAAGAAAATGTGTGCTTGCATCTGCATGTTGGAGCTCAAAGCTAACTCTATGGATGACACTCTTTCTCCATCAGTGCCCTAAGCAGGGGTAGTAAGTGGGACTGGTGCAGCTTACTTAGCCTGATAGGAGCTGGGGCTGCTGTCACAATGGTGGGGGCACATACCTGGGGACAATACAATTTGAAGTACCAAAGCCAGACTTGCTAGGACATGTCTGTCAGCGTACTAAGCTGCGAAAACTGCCACTGAATGCTTATTAAATTACAGCTTTTGTCAGCTATGGATACAGTCTATTCTCTCCACTTCCCAGCTGTCGTACTGGCTACAAGCAAAAGTCATTGTAGCAGGGCCTGACATGAATCTAGTTTAAGAGCATATGCAATTTGTAAATTAAATTATCTTGCCATTGTGCAGATTGAGCATAATGCTGTAAAGGCTAAGAACCCAAGCCTTGGCACTGCAAAAACACTTGCAGAAGTATAATTTTAGGCGTGTAAGTTGTCTCTGTGAGATGACTTCTGCTTAAGGCTCAGCCTATGGTGATGTACGTTGCTCCTCAGCATCCTGCAGTGCTTGGTCTTCAGACTGTTGTTACCAGAAGAAAAGAAACACTGACTTGCTTGGAGGAGACCTTTCCTAGCCAACTTTCTGCTTTCTCTCGAAGATGCATTAGCCAGTGACTGTTAGCTGTAACACCTTGAGATGTAAACTTAAACCTTGGAGACTGTAATTCTTGCCAGTATCTCTCTGGATAAAAGTATCACCATCCCAGAGGGAACTTTGATACTCTCTGGCTGGTTGAGTATCTGCTCTGTGAGAGTATTTTCTTCCATTGACACATCTATACTTGAACTTTAAAATGTAGAAACTGCTGATTATTAAAACTTCAGCTGATGTTAATGTGTTTTGATACCTGACCTGATGAAAACTGCTGCTGTCGCAGTCGACAGCCCCGATCAGTTTATAGCTCTGTGCTGGATGGTGTGGAATTAAATAACTGGAAATTGCTCACAGGAAACAGTTTACAGCAGTTGAAGTAAGGATTTAGGGCAAACCAGTCAATGTTGATGCTTTGCTTTGTAAACTCCTGTTGCTGGAGAAGGCAAAACTGCTGGGCTTTTTTCTCCTCTGCTTCCTCCTTGCAAATGTAAGCACAGTTTTGGCATGGTGATGGAGGCTGATGGTATAATTATGTACATGGTTCTGGACGCTTTAGCCATTGACGTCAACTGGCTCCTGACCTCATCAGCAGGATGGAGTGCCTCGAGTACTTTTAGTAACTCCAAATGCCTCCTCTTGTCACTCGTTTGCCATGTGTGCAACTCTGTAGTTGGTTTTATTGCATATCCCAATCCACGCCTGTTCAGTTAGCTCAGTGATTCCCATTCCT
>NW_009937157.1:14995-16865 GCF_000696875.1 Nestor notabilis
TTTTGTTGCTCTCTTTAGCTAAGAATGTATCCCCAGGGTACCAAAGGAGGATTTATAGAGGTTCTTCTGTTCTGCTTTGCCCTACTGATGATTGCCGTGTGTAAGTTGGCCTTTATCCTCCAGCATGGACTCATTCCCTTGAAAAAAAACTCCTGTAGGAATATGGGAGAGAGGGGAGACCTCACAATGGGGAATCCCTCATGAAGAAGAATATTATATTCAGAATAAGGGGTTAAAGATGAGCTTTGTGGAATGTGTAACTGCTGTGCTTCAGAGGGGTGCATGCGAATAGTTTAGACTTAGATGCAATGACATTTATGTAATATTAGTATCAATTCTGGGAAATGTAATGCATAACAATGGGCATTATGAGTTAGGAAATTCCTAAGATTGCTAACCACTCAAGTTGAATCAGGAGTTGGATTTCTAGTGCAGTTTTATTTGAGTTTCTGCCAAATAGATGTGGGTCTTTCAATTTGTCACCTGTTTTAGCATAAAGAGGAAGGTAGTTTTGCAAGAACATAATTTGTACTGGCTTCAGTTCTCTCCCTTTGCTTTCCTTAGCCTGAGGACTTCTGTCTTACTGCTGAAATAAGTCTACCAAGTGTTTTTGCTGTTAGTTATGATTTAAGAGAAATGCTGTTCAGAAGGCATTATTATTTGTGGCATTAACAGAGTTTAGGGTTCAGAAAAGTGTATGATGGGATAGGAATGAAGGAAATTTTAAGAGCTGGGTATAGAAAAAGCCCAAACCCCCAATCTACAAAACCCCACAAAACTATTAAAATTAAATTTGTAGGATATTTGTCAGAAGTATCTAAATGATAAATGACGAAAGGTTCAGACTCTGTATACTAGATGGTATAAATATTTATAGGGATATCTTGCTTTTGTTTTGAATTGTGTAAGTACTGTATGTAAGTCTGTAACCATCCTTTTCCTTCTAATGTTCTCTTACTGCACTACTCCTTGCCAGACTGTAGCATGTCCTGGCTTTATCGTGCCTAGGTCTGGGCTTCTGTTAATCAGAAAACAAAGGCTGTGAGGCAGCTCTTGCTTTATTGGTACAGTTGCAGGAAATGCTTCAGCATCAAGAAACAAGCCGCTCTTTAATGCAGCAGAGAGCACCTTGGGTACCACTGGATTTCTGAACAAGTATAGATGCTGTCGGCAGCGAGTGGTTGCTAGTCCAAAAAGCTCTGCTGGCTTCTTCAGGGAAAGTTCTGTAGCTGGAGTTACATGAGAGGTGGTCAGATGAGTTCAGAGGTGGCTGCCACAAGAATCCTATTGCTCCCCCAGTTTCACAGCAGGAGTAGTAGCTCTACTCCCTCAGCCACTTCAGGCCATTCTGGTTCACGAGAGCACAGAGGGTTTAGGTTTCACTTGCTCATGAAGCTGTTACAATGTGATAGGGCTAAATGCCTTTGTAAAGAAAGGAGGAACTTGCTTGGGTTGATTTATGTTTAGCAATAAACGCAGTCTAAAAGCGAAGTGTTGGTTAAAAATCACCCAAAAGGTACCACTTCTGCCATCCCCATCCCTTTTATTCACACTGGGAGGAAGAGTGAAGGTTGAGTTGTTGAAAGGTTTGAACTAAAATGGAGCCAAAATCTAAGTCATCACAGGAGCCAAACTGCAGTTACAGCAGAGCTGAGTTTGTTTTGCCAGTCCTCCCATAAAGAGAAGGAAGTACTTTGAGATCCTTACCAGTAACCCTAGCTGGACGTTACTCAGGAACACCCATAGCTGTTTTTGACCTCTTTTGCTGTTTTCCTGCATGCTAGATTGATATTCCAAAAGCAGCCCTTTGGAGGGGGAGGGTCTGTGGGAAGATTACTCCGGTCAAGACTGTAGAGGAAATCAGAGTTAT
>NW_009937157.1:16896-33938 GCF_000696875.1 Nestor notabilis
CTTGAGTGTCACAGTAACTGTGAGCCTTTGGGAGGGCAGCGTTGCAGGGGTGCTGTTAAGCTCCCAGTTCTTTGCATTGATGTGCTTGTATCAAAATTTGGATTCAGTGTAAATCACCAAAATAATTCTTCAGTGTTGCATTGAAGATTCAAGAAAAGTAAGTTGAATAACCCAGGGAAACCTCGGAGTGTATCGTGGCATTAAAATCGTGAGATTAAAAAGCACTCCTTATTTCTAGGGCCTGACTCATGGTTTTTGAATGTATGAGGGTGGCAGTGCTAGCTCCTATGGTCAAGTAGCATTATAAATATTTCAGGACCGTAGGGCACAGAGCTGTGCCAAATGTTTTTCTGACGTTTGGGTTTTTTCCTGATTCCCAAACCAAATTTTTGCAGATCTTGTGTAACCCTTTTTGTGTGTGTAGTTAAATGGACAACATGTTAAATCTTCAAGTGTCTGACAATGGTGCATCAAATCCAAGTATTTAATTTGATTACGTAGTGACCAAAGTGTTGCTGATTATCTAAAAGCTGTTTTATTGGGACATAGTGTATGCGGTTTCAAGTGTATGTGGTAAAGTGAATTGCAGAGCAGCTGGCTGGCTAGAGACCTTCAGAAATAAACAGCACATGGCATGTGTAGTAGAATTTGACCCTGTTAGGAAAATAAGTAGGACAAAGTGGCTGATTATTAACGGTGGCTTCAGCTTCTGGTGGCAACATAGGCAAAGCAAACGAAGGGTGTGGGGGTGGGGGGGGAAATCAAGTGGGATTTGACAAATTCTTCCTGCCTGCCAGGAAGCCCTCAGTGCCCTGAAACTCATTTAACCAAGTCATAAATGAATTCTCCTCTGACAGATTGTTCTCTGGGGGAAGTATTTTTCCATTAGTTTTCATGAGGCATTACAAGTTGCCACAAGCCCAGAGCATTAAAGGGCAGAGGCAGCTTTCAGTGGAGGTGTGCGGGAATGTCTTGCTCAGGACTTCAGCAGACACTGGGATGTGGGGTGCTGTAGGTGAGGAGCTGGACCATCACCTGCTGTGCCATGGGGTCACCACCAGTGGCATGGGGAGGAGCAGGCAGCTGGGAGTTGTTGGCCTCACGACTTTCTCGCCAGAAATACTGACAAGGTCCATCTGTGCTGTAGAATAAGAACTGAACTGCTAATTTGCTTTCTTTGATTACCAAATGTGGGTGTGAACAGGCTGCCCAGTGTGCTGTTCTGTGCAGTGCTGAAATAATGAGGCTGAGTGCCATGGATGGAAAGCAATGGGTTGTGGGTCTCTTCTGCCTGCATTATATACAGATGAGAAAGATGGAGGATGAATATATAGACTTATTTCTGTAATCTGTCCAGTCATGAGTGTGCTCAGTCCAAACTGCTGTGCTATATGGAATAAGCCTTTTACCAAATAAAAGAATTGTCCTTCAAGAATTCCTGTCTTCTTCTAATCTGGAGATTCTAATCTGTCTCTGCTAAAGGGAAACAAGCCTTTAGCCAGTGAAAAATGTGTATTACTCTGGAAAGAATCTTTGCTTCTTGTGTTTGCTGCTGCTTTAATAAGAGTGTGTCATGTGTGGGAAATCCTTGGAAGTGGGGGATGGCGTGTGGCAGGTGAGACCCTGAGGAAGTGTTGGAATAAGTAGATATGTGGATAACAGTAACCTAAGCCTCTCTTGAAGAAGGTTAGGAAATGTATTGCTTGATTTATAAATTTGTAATACTTCTAATAGTCACTAAAACATAAAGATGCCCAAAGAAGGTACAGAAAAGGTCTATATCATGTTGCATAAATATCTAGGCTGGGTCCTTGTGAACAGTCATTGTAAACTGTATGGGATTGTAATACAGGTAAATTCATGATTTCTTTTTCTGCAGAGAAGAAAGAGTGATATTTACGATGCGTGCCTTATGTCTCCATATGCTATGGATTAAAATGAGGTAACTGAGAGCAGAACATAACGATGTGTAAGCACACTACTCCATAGTTATCACTGGGACATAATTTTGATTGGTGAGCTGTGTGTCTAACACATTTGATTTGAAAACTGAATTTCAGTGTAAGATTGGGCTTTATGTTGTAATTTAAACTAGCTTTTGGATTTTTGACTAACACATTGTGGAGGAAAAAGAAGAGGAATTAATACATTCCCATTAAGTGAAATGAACCTTAATTTCTTTCCTTTCTTGATTTACTTCACTCCCTATATACATGAGTATGACAGCTGGCATGATGCCTCCTTTTTGAATTGTGCCATTTAGGATTTCTGGCAGCTGGATACGTGTAGAAAGCTGTATAGTGACAAATTGGTTTCTTATACCTTTTGTAGTCTGGTTTTCATCAGATTGAAAAATGTTAATACCCCTTAAGTTTCCTCCTTTGGCTCACCCAGACAGTAATTTACTCGAGTATTTCCTGTATGTTGTCTTTGGGTACAGAGCTCATGCTTTCCATCTCTGCTGCATTGCAGAACTACATTGGGGTGCTGCCTTGTCCCCAAGTTTCTTGAGGCATTTCCGAGGACACCCTGGACTTGCATACTGAGTCATTTGGGATGGTACAAACTTGTGGAAGAGATTTTATCCTCAATCTGAAACAATATCTGAAGTGAGCCTTGGAGAAGTACTTCACTTTGTGTATTTGTTGCAATGCTGTTGAAGTTTCCTGCATTTCTGAGCAGAATTTCCTAAGTTTCCTGGTCAAGCAGAAGTTTGCCTACAAAGAGTTACTGCTTAGAAAAGAAAAGCTTAGACAGTCCCAACTTTTCCACATGCTAAAATGTATTTAGGTGCAAACAAATGAATATTTTCATAAGCGATGAATAGAACCTTTGTTTTCAAGGGAATTTTCCTTGTTTTTATTAATGTGTGTTTTGGATTCAGAAACTTACAGACAAATGAAGAATATGGCATAGAGCTGATTTGGCTGTTAACTGAATATTTTGTGTTTCTTCAGGCTGCATGAGGAATTTTGTGTTGTTTGTGGGCAAATACCTGTTTCTAGTCAACTCTGCCCAGAGTGCTTTAGTATCTAAGCAGGTGCTGAATTTTGAGCTCTCGGGCGCACGGGTATTGGGATCCATACACCGTGGTCTGGAGTGGTTGCCTACTGCAAGCAATCACCATGATGATCTTACCTTCTACTCCTTTTCTGCTCTACTTGGGCACTTAATAGTAATTCTGCAAGCCTAAGTAGTTCAGCTGAACAGTTTACAGTTACAAGTTTCTCAGCATGCCAATATACAGGCCTGCAGCAATACAAAGAGCTTTTCTGGAGACGGAGCTGTGAGAAGCGCTGAAATGCTCCTTGGAGGTCCCACCTTCAGTGCACGGATGGATGCTGTAGTGATGCCAGTGCCTGGAGGAAAAGCACGCAAGCCTTTTTTTCTGACAGCAGATAGAGCCTTGTCTAAAAGTTTTACTTGACTAACTTGCTTTAACAGTGTAGTTGTTAAAAATGCAGTGTGGAGCCTAGAATGTCAACGTTTTGCTGGTTTTCACGCAATAAATGTTTCTTTACCAGAGCCTCATTATCCTTATTCTCCCTTCTTGCTTGAAAAGCTACTATTTTATTTTATTTTTTTTTTCCATTTATAGTAAAGCTGAAATAACAAAGTGGTTTTATCCCTGCAAATGTCTTGTTCTTCCATTTTACCCTTCCATTTCACTGCTGGTTTTCAATGCTACCGAAACTGTAATTTGTCCCTCTTGTCTCCTCTCCTCCAGTTCCTCTAAGAGTTGGAGTGATCCTCTGACCTCAAATATTTTCACATCAGGGTAAAAAAAATAAACCTTAGATTATGTGAGCCAGGCTACAAGAAAATAATAAAAATATGTAAGGACCAAAACACAAACAGTCACACCCCTAAGGGGAGGATGAGACACTGTCTTTAAACAAGCTCTTCCTCATCATCAGTTCACTGGAAAAATTACTTCGGCTCTCCTTAGAAAGTGTTCTGAGTTATTAATGGAGTTCGAAGCTTTATTTAGGACACTATTTTCTTTTGTCAAGAATGTCTTGAAGTTCTTCAAAAGCCAATTTGTAAGTTATTGCAAGGATTAAACAGACTCATGTTGACATAAGTAAGCTTTTATGTTTATTAGGTTTTAATGTAGACATCAAAAACATGTATATGCCTGTCTCTCTGCATGTTTTAGTTTAGTGCTGCAGAACGATGAGGAGGGAGATGTTGCAACACTAAGTTTTTTGTTCACAGTACAGGCTGACCTGTTGCCAGCAGGCACTGGAAAGTTGTCATGCACGGCCTTGCTGAAGGAGAATTCGGAGGTGGTTTCCTTAATGCAGCTCTTTATTGATGCATACCAGCCCTGAAACAGGGATGGTAACACTTCTGCAGGGATCGTGCCTTTAAAAACTTTTCAGCATGGCACTACTACCAAAATCTTTAGGAATGGTATCTATTTATATATACAGCTGACCATTGCTGTTCGGTTTGGAGCAGATTTGGTCTCTGCGAGCACCCACTGCAGCTCTTGGTCCAGGACCAAAAACTTGTTCCCAAGAAAAGCAATCTCTGCACTGGCAGCTTAGAATCATAGAATCAGAATAGTTAGGGTTGGAAAGGACCTTAAGATCATCTAGTTCCAACCCCCCTGCTTCATGGGGAAGATGTGGCTGAGGCCATGTCCTGCAAGGCAGCTTCATTCATGCAGTGGCTCGCTGTGGCCTGACCCTTTTCCTACCTGGCAGCGTCACAAAAAATGATGATTGCTAAATTGTGCTTGAATTTACTGTGAAAACCAACCTGGTTTGTGTATTCTCAAGCCCCTTCTGTCGCTGGGATCTCAAACAAGGAGTGATATATTGTCAAATTAAGTGTCACTTACAAATAAATTGGCAAAGGTTTCCTTTTTCTTTTCTCTTTTTGGTGGTTACATTATACATACCTGATGGAAGCACAGCATTTGTTATCTAGCACATGAAGCAGCAATGGTCTGCAGTGTTTCAGTGCTTTGTCCTGTTTTCACATTGCCCTTCAATGTGAAGCTTGCATGTGCATAATGCCATTGCTATGGGACAGCCTGTCCCTCGCCCTGCCTGACCCGGGTTTCTGTGCAGCATGCCACGTGCATGCTTCTGGTATGGGTGTCCCCAGTGTTCCAGGCACAGCAGTGGCGTTCTCCCTGCCCTCTTGCATATTTTTGTATCACTGGCTGAGGCTGGTCCTAGGAATGCACCTGAGACCTTTGGTTTTTGCTAAGTATACTTCTAGTGGCTGCCTGGATGCTTTTTGTATTTCCACGTTAAAATGAGGCTTTTGTTCACAATTGGAAAGCAGTGAAGACAGAGGCTGTAAATCAGATGTGGAGTCTATAAACCATAGTTAAATTCAGTTGTAAGCTGTGTTCATTTCACTTATTCACTGTAAATTTTATCTCTTTTCAATCTGAGACCCTTTGCCAAGTGCATGTGGCAATTTTCGCTGCCATGGGATGCTTCTGCACATCTGGATTTGTCAGAAGCATTTCCTAAATCCCATAATTCTTGAAACTCTGGAGCTGTGGCCTTCAGGCTGCTCTGTTTCATGAGAGAGCTGGAGATGAAGTTAAAGTTTCATTATGAAGCGAAGCCTGTAATATAATCTATAGGCAGTGTATTAAAGTAACGTGCCAGCTCGATGTGCCATGGTTTTAAATAACTTGCATTCATCTCCCCCAAATACTAGATGAAAGTTTAGACCCTCACTGAGCAGCCCACACCACAGTTGGAGCTTGCTGTTCAACACGTAGGCTCTGGGGCGCCTGTGTCCATTCTGGAGGCTTTCCCCTACCATTTGCTCTTCCATTTCTTTTTTAATCAGACTTGTGTCGTTTGGGTTCTTTTTAAAACCAAATTAAAGTGACAACTCTGGAGACAAAGCCTTCATTTAATTTTATATGCCATATTTGTCTGTAGGTATATGACTGTGAGCCTTTTCATTCCAGTTCCTTACAACCCTGTTGTCTTTGGTAGCACTAAATTAGGCTAGAGTGATTTTATTTTTCCTTCCAGATGTTTCATGTAGGGGAAGCAGCATTTGACCAAAATTAGATTTTTGGGCAACCATACTAAAATATTGTACCTGGATTATATTTAAAATTTGAAAATGGTATTTGAAAGTATCCAGTTATGCAGAACTAAACCAGAAGACTCTTATGCCAGCGAAGTTATTGTTGCATTAACCAAAAAAGATCAGATAAGTTGGAGAAATAAAAAGAAAGGTTTTTCAATAGAGGACAGTGTTGTTGAGCTGTGTGACTAGTACTAGTTTTGTCGTGCGGTGTGTGCCTGAAACTGAGAGGAGCTTACCTGGCATTGCCTTTGTAATGATTTGTATTCATGTGGTTCACAACGTTACCAAAATTCTTTTCTAATCTTCGGGGTTCCCTCCTGCATTGCAAGTTTTGCTTTTATGGTTCAGTGAGCTCCTCAGCCCCATCTCCAATAACATTGTGTAGGAAGGCACTGACTTAAGCCAGTGTTGCCTCAACCCTGCCATTCCCCTGACCCCATGTACCACCCCAGCCCCTGTGAGCCCCTACGCTACCACCACTGCTCATCCATTCACATGCTATGTGTATCCTAAAAATCTGTCTTCCAGGAGACCTACCTGTAACTGCAGGTCATTGTGTTATTGAAGTGTCAAGTTTAATTATATGAACTGGAAGTTAGAGCAGACTTGTTTTCGTGAGGTTTTCTTAATCCCTCCCCAGGTTCATAAGAGTTTCCCCACCTGTTCTGGGAAATTAACTTTCACTTATTACTGGCCTGCATTAGATGTGGTGACGCAAAGGGAGATGCTACGTGGCGTATCTGACTAGTAACACCTGACTTAACAAATACTTGATTCCTCTGGTATCTTCCTTCTCTTTACCTTCTAGTGCACCATACAATGATCTGAGTCACCCTCTCTTCTCTGAGCTGTAATTAGCAAGCTCTGATGAATGTGACAATTTGGTTTGTTTTCCAGCATATTGTATTTGATCGCTGCTGCTGTTCCACACTGCCCCTTCTGCTGTTGAGTTGCTACATCAGTCTTGTACTGCTCAAACTGATGAAAACCAGCCTGCCTGTGTCTCCTCTGCAGCAGGGGGAGGAATGAAAGCTATTTTATGTTCAGTTAGTGTTTAGTGTTTAGGAAATGCATGTGGCAGTAACAGAGAAGCAGGGAGGTCTGATGTAACCTTAGGCAGGTTAATGACTATACATGTTGACATTTGAATGCAAACTTTCAGCTGCACCAGTATTTTCATGTTTGATTAGTATTTCTTTAATTTTTTTGTTTTCATTAGTATCTTGGTCTAGTCTGGAAGAAGAAAGAAAGAAAGATTGTGTTCTGCTTTAAGTTTTGTTTCTTCGGAACAGTTTTTTCTCCTCTATTTAATAGGAATGTGGAAGAACTATTTCTCCCCGGTATGTGTCTTGTGCTGCTGTCATTTTAATTTGAATTTTACATGCTTTCAATTTCTCAAAGGTTTGAGCTTCCTCATTCCAGTTAAGCACTGTGGGTGGAAGAAGTGAACTCAGTTTGCTTGTGTATCTGAAGAGCTTGAAATGCAACTTCTTCAGCAGTTGACTTAGTGGTATCACACTCTTCAATATGAGTCATTACTACAAAATACAGCTGTGCCAGTGCTGGTCTTTCCCTTGGCACATTTAGTTTGTTTAGTTAATAAGAGGAACACTTCACAGGTAATTAAACACTGTGTGAAGTTCATGTTAGTAAGAAGCGCCTATAAATAGATGACTGAGGTCCTCCAGATGCTCCATGGAGGCAGAATACCCAGAAGCACTGAGAATCACTGGGCTATTGGTTTCTGTGGATGAACAGGGGGGCCGGTCCTCTTGCGAAGGTTGCTCTTCTGGAGACATCATCCACATCTGGGAGCTAGTGGGGCAAACACCTGGGATGGACACTTTGAAGTCACCAGGTGAGTGGTCCTAATGTGAGATGGGAATTATTTTTGTGACTCTAACACAGGGTTGCATTTAGGCCGGTCACTTGTCATCAGGCTAACAAATATCCATGCATTGCTGCATAAGTGACTTCTTACACTAGCAGTGATAGTGGAAGCTCACACACATGCGCATATAGACAAGGGAAAGTGGGACTGACCCTGTTGTTACGGCTCCAGTCAATGAGCATCCCAGTGAGACTGCTGAAGTACTCCTATCTGTCATCCTTTACATCTGCTTACTCTGTTCATACCTTTATTTGGAAACATTTGCAAGACTGATTTCTCCCCTTTCTCTCCCCACCGGTCCTAGTTTGGATGCTGCTATTTCATAGTCTTTAGGAATATGTGCAGCAGCATGTCACCCAAGTGTCTTGCTGATATCAGCTCGGCAGAAATCTTCAGTTTGGCATCACTATCTCATGGAGGGTGCTCAGACGTGTGCCCTCTGTATCTCTGTAATTACTTCTCAAATCCTTCCCTTGGAACAGAGACTGCCAGTTGCATAAGTTGTCTAGTGGTAAGGAACTGAACTCCAGGTTAAAATCACAAATGCTGTGTCAGCTCACACTTCAAGAAATATGTCTATTGTAAGAAGGAACTTCAGTGTCTTCATTTGACCTAATATCCTGCCAGGTCATAGGTGTCATTTTGTGAATGGGAAAAGAGAAAAACCTATAAAGCCATGCTAAACTAGTACTCCTCTGACCTCATTTGTAAATGGGAATAAAAGTGTGTTTCTGAGAAGATGTTCTAGTTCCAAGGTTTCCGGCTTCATTGATTTTGCTGTTCTGGTCATGCTTGTTGTTCCATCTGGTTTGTGTGGTTTGCTTTTGTTCTTCATCTCTGTGTTCAAAAAGCAGTACAAAAGGTACTTCTGTAATCTGCAAGAAGACTTGGATAACAATTCTTTTCAGAGAGAGGCTATATTTTTGTCTAAGGTGAAATACTTGCCCTGTTGAACTAATGAATAATAACTTTGTTAGTGCATTCTTCATGTTCTGGTCAAGAAGACCTTGTAGAAGATCAGTTCTCCGGCCTGTGTGATTGTTGTTTGAGTTGGTGACTTGTAGCATACTGCACAGAGATAGGAATACGATGATATACAAAAAGGTATTACATCCTTCTCCAGTTAGTACCTGAAGAAGTTTAAGGACAATATTATTGGAAAGCTGGAGCTAAAAGGAGAAGCATCTCCACCTATATTGTAGACTTCTTGTTCAGGATTCATTTCTCACTATAACCAATTGCAAGACTACTGCTGATATTAATAGAAGTTTAACTTGCATGTGATCATTCCAGGTTAACTTGAATTATTTTATATAAATGAAATAAAATTTCAAAGTCAGAATTTATGCATATTAAAATAATTCTATTATCAATTTCAAGTGATAATAGACCTTACTATGTTTTGTACCCATGTCAGTGCTAATGCTTTTCTTGAAAATTCTTAACACAATGTGCTGTTGTTTTTATTAATGTGTGAAACCACTATATTCTCAGCATACCTAAACATATTTTGGATGCTATAATTGTGCTAAGTTGCGATTTAAATCTAGCAGCTTAGAAGACAGAGAAAACATCCCTGTGCTCCCTGGAAAAGCAAACCTTTTAGTGGATTGGAGATACGGGCTGTAACTAAACACTTAAGTGAGAGGTATGTAATACTTCCAGACTCTTCAGTCTCTGGAAGACCCTCTCAGGGACATGTGTGTAAATCTAGGGCTTCTCTTTGGTAGGTTGCGTAATTGTAAGATACCTGATGCCTTCTCATAGGTGGCCGGTGAGGTATGTATGAAGCTGTTAAGAAAGGCATGATGGATAGCTCTGTGAAGAGCTCAGATCCTTCTGTACCTTTTCTATTGTCCCACTGTACCCGTTATGTTTTTAGAAACTGGTTGAATAAAAATGATGTCTTTATGAGGAAAAAGCTTTCCCCTAAAATAGGTTTGTTAAACAGGCAGTAAATGTGCAAACAGTGCATTTTAGGACTGGGGTGGGGTGAACCCTTGATCTCACCAGCTCATATGACTTAAGGACTTTGCCTACCAAAGGTCACTGGCTGCCCGTTTAAGTCTCACTTTCTGCTTCCATGTGTGTAGTTATTCCTGCCTTCCAACTGCAGAGGCAAGGCCGGGGATGCTATTGCTGGTTGGTGGTTGATGAAGTGTGTCTTGAACGGTGGTCTTGGGTGGGAAGTTGTTAGACCCTTCTGGTTCTGGTGGCTAACCTGATCCTGTAATGGCCTTTGAATAGCGCATCTTATCCTGCATGCTGACGTTTGGGGAGGGAGGGAACTGACTAAAAGTTGCTTTATTTTGTCTTGAAGAGCTCTGCTTTGCAAACATCCAGTGCATCACTGCTCAAGGAAGCCTTATGCCCTGCTGAAGTGAGTTACATGCTTATGCATCTTGTTAAATTATGGGTTAGAACATTAGTAACAGCTGATGTTAGCTAGGGGGAAGGAGCAGATGCTGTGGAGCCTCGTAGTGAAGTCCTCCTCCATCATCTTCCCCACCTGGGGCAATAGGCCCTGACATCTCTCCTGCATGGTGGTGTTGACTTTGCCAGCAATCCCAGCTGTAGTAAGCCTCCAAGCGCGAAGAAGCATGAAGGTATAGTAACCCTGCCAGGACAGTTATGCTGCTCTGCTTTCCAAGATGTTTCTTGGATATTCTCACTTCCTTATTTTAGGTAGATAAAGAGATTTTCATCACTTTCAAGAGGCTGTGTTAGTTGTGCAAGTTTTGTTGGATTCCAACTGATGTGGAGAATCTCTTTTGAGGATAAGCTTTCAGCAGTGAATGTCCTGATGATTTATTCTGATACCTTTTCAATTTGAAAACTTTGTTCTTCATCTGGTATAGTTGATGCAGAATTCAAGTGAAAGCAAGCTGAAAAAAACCCCAATTAAGTAGAGATTTTTGTATTTAACACTTTGGAAGAGTTTTATAGAACTGCTGGAAATACTGATTTATAAGTAATATGTTTACTTCTGGAAATTTTTTGAAATCTAGCATAAGTCTTCCTACTGCAAATTTGGTTGTTGTTGAGTACTCAGTGAAAAAAACCCAAACAACCCTGAAGTGACATGCTTAAAAAGAAATTGCACAGATTTAAGGTAGGCTCTGTCATCATGTTACCATATTTATTGAAAGCCTCCTGCTTGTGTGATGGTCAGGCTTTTATTCTTAAATAGCTTTGGAGGCATTCAAGAGGCTGTATGTAGGTCTTAGAGGTTATGAGAAGAATCACAGAGGCCAGTGACATCTGTGCAAGTGATCAATATTTTGTATTATCAGGAGTAATAAAAACAATCAAAGAAACCCAATCTGTAGGCCTTCCATACCATCTGCCTTGGATTGAGCTAGAGAAAGGGTTTTGATGTTGCATTGTTTAACTTGGAATTGTTTCATAGCTTTGTAACCAGCAGTGCATATTAGATTTTACTTCACAGTGTTAGAGCAGTGTTGGTGTTAGTCCTAAATTTTAAGACTGTAAATCATTTTTAGTTCCTTAGATGTGAAAATGAAGTAGAGTTTACAATGGATATTTAGGGTGGGTTTATTTTTTTTTTGTGTCTTAATTTTGAAATGTTCTGATTTTAGTTTTGGTAGTACAGAGCTCAGAGATCTTGACATACAAATTGCGAGGAGGATGGAGGGATGAAGGAGGAAAAAGAGAAAATAAAGAAAAAGACACCAGAGAGCTAGGGTGACTACTAGGCTCTATTTTACAGGATTCTTCTGCAAGTCTGGGCTTTGAATGGCTGGACGCTTTCAACTGCACAATAATAAGCTGAGAGCAAGTGACAGACTGTTGCAGGGAGTAAATTTGAAGAGCTGAATTTTCTTTATTTTTTTTCATAGGTATTTGATAACCAACCTTATTCATTGTTTGGTTGTGTGTGTAACTTTTGGATCTTCAGATGTCCAAGTAAGAAAAAACATGTTGCGGTATAACTCAGACTTTAAGTTGTTATGATTAGCAGTTGCAGGTTTCTAGCAAAACTCAGAAACTAGCAAAACTCTAGTTAAAACTCTGCTAAAATAGAAGAGCAAGAAATTGAGATGAATGCTAGTACACTAGCATTGTCGCCTCTGGAGCTTTAGTAAGGAAATTTTGCGTGGGTTTATATTCAGTCTTAAATGTCTGCAGTGCATTTGGCAACCGTATGGTAAGGTGAATTTACTTAAAATGAGTGTTTTCATTTTGCAGTCAGAGTATTTGTCCTGAACACCTTCCTACTTTCTCTGGACAACTGCAAAAAAGGCCGATAATCTTCCTGTGGTCTTATAGACACAGGTCCCCAGGAGACATGAGAAATGCCATTGAATTTATATAGGTGTGTGTGCATAAAATAAATATTTATACATAAATACTTAAAGAATGTATGTGCATAACACCATCTATGGTAATATATCTGGTGTTTTACATACATATATAAATAAATGTATACATAAAAATTCCACACCTGGAACTGTATAAACAAATGACATAAAAGTGATGCTTAAAGTCAAATAAACTGAAACTGTGTGTGTGTATAAATAATTTAAAACTGGAAAATTAAATTTGAAATTGTTGTATGTTCTCATGAGCTTTATTAGCTTGTGATAAAGATTTTTGTGTCTTAGCTATAAACAGCTGTATGAATTTATTGAACAATGTGCAACTCCTTTAAAATGTGTTTCTTGTTTTCTGAAGGTGTTTTTCATTGGATTTTTTTTTTCTGCAGTACTTCATACTTTGGGGTTTTAGCCAGTAAGTGTCTAGCTTAAAATAAGTGTCTGCTATAACATTCCCTTAATGTATAAAAGACAAGGTATTCACTAGGATTTACTAATACCCACTATTTCAGTTTTATTTCTTTGTGCCAGAAGTTTGTGTTGGACTGAGGAGTTCTCTCTCCACTGCATTAGATAAAGGTACATACATAGAGGACCATGCTTCATTGATCTGGAGTAGGTCTCAGCACTATCAGTATATTATTATATATAATAATTAGCTTAATCATTACTTTCCATGCACTTCAGAGTATGCTTATTTTTCTGAAATGAGTTGTCTTTCACATGTTTAAGGTTGCCTTTTTCTTCCATATCAGCAAAGGAATGTGCCATAAGCATTAGTGCATTTATACTTAAAATGTGAACCCTCTATTGATGTAGCATGGTTGAGTTGGAGAAGCTTCTGTACCTTGATGCGTTTCTTCTGCACTTTCTTGGGTGCTGAGCTGAATGCTCAAAGGAGAGCTGGCGAAAGTGTAGCTCTGAGTCCCCAGCCTTTGTGTCTGTGGATGTATGTGGTGGCTCTCATGGCTGCACTTGGGTTTCACCTTGAAAATGGACTTGTACAGTTCTTGCAGAGTGCCAGTTTGGGATGGTATTCAGCTGAGCTGTGCTCCCTGGTCAGATGATTTGTGCCAATAAGCAATTTTGCAGTGTCTGAACTTGTCTCCATTTTCCTCTTATGTGGTACAGCTTATCATTATCTCAATTCTTTGAAGCAGGCACATTGTTTCCTACATGTTTATACATGCCTGGTTGGTTTCTGGATAGGAGAAAGTGAAACAGCAGCTGGTATGTCATTAGGGATTCAATTTGTAGTAGCATTTTCTTACCACTGGCTGTTAGTTTCTGTTAGGTGAGTTTCTGGTTCACGCTTCCCCGCTTGACTCTCTTTTGGCTTTGCTTTCACATGTGGGATTGCTTCATTAGTTGCATCTCCTTCTCAGGGCTGTCATGTGTGAGATTCTTTTCCAGTGAGAGGGACTCCAAGGCAAACCCTCCCCTCTCCCCCCCCAAGCAGAATACCTTTAAATTATACAGTATAACATAATACTCTATTTGTATTCCTAAATTGGATGTTCTGGGAAGCATGGAGTGATTGTATCATGTTTGATGTGGGAAAGGTATATACAGTTAAGAGGGACTAAATCACAGGCCATGAAAACAAAATTACCCATGTTGGGCTACTAAGGTTATTAAGGAGATGGATGTTCTGTTAGTTGAACTAAGTTTATCATCTGTAAATGAATAAAAATAACCCTGCTTGGGAAGGGAGGAAGTACACCATTATATACTCTGTGGAATTCTTTGTATTTATGGCCTTACAGTATGGAAATGAATTTCCTCTTTGGAAGAAGCTGAGCCTCTTTTGTGCCACTTCACACTTAAGCTCCATTAGAGAAAACTAACTCTGCTTTGGTTTGGGTTTGTTCAGGAGGCCTCAGCAATAAAACTTAACCAAGTAACTTTTTCCAAACTGTTTATTCCAAATGAGGTAGGCACTTGAAACTTCTGTTCTGACGCAAATCGCTCTGCTCCTAAGGTGATGCCAAGTCAGCAGTCCCAAGTAATCGTGTGCTTTGGTTGTGGAGTTGATCTGTGTTGGCCATCCAGGAAAACCCAACCCTAGAACTGGAGGAGAGACTCTAAAGACTTGCAGCTCCCAAAAACTAAAGCAGTCACACAAAGTCTGTGTTGTGTTTCTAGCTACATTTTCAATCCATTTCCTCTTTCTGTCTCTCCAAGAAATTAAGTAGGCAGTAATTTTTACCCACTGGCATATAGGCTCCCAGGTGGAAACCTGGATTAATTCTGTAAACTCTCTGAACAGAAGAATAATCTTCAGAGAGAAGACAGTTAAAATAAATAGGGTTCTAAGGCACACTGGCAGCATGAGAACACAACTGAGCTCCTTGAGGGAAGGCTTAGTGAAAGCTACTAATTTAGGGTCTTAAATATCTGCAGACATTCTGGCACTTGGCTGTAAATCATTTTCCATCCCTTCAGTATTTGGAAAGCATACATTTTCTGGAATTGCCCACGTTCTTCTTGCAGATCCAATTTTAGCCACAATGTCAAAATTATATTGCCTTAGTCCTTTTGTCAGCTTCTTTTTTGACATTGTGACATTATTTCTTCTCCAATCAGAATGTTGGTTGTTTCCTGTTATTCGGGAGGTATTGCCCATCTCACCGCAGTGGCAATATTTTCACCTCTTTGTTCTTTTCAATGCTTCAAGTGGCTTGGAAAAGCAAGAGCTGATGCTTAATCTTGTTAGATGCCAATAGAGCTACACTTGCATAGAGTATTTTCTTTATGCCTTGTGCAAGGTGAGGATGAATTTTGACTCATTTTAATAATCTTGTAAATCCAGTGGGTATTTCGACATTCTAACTTGTCTGTCAGCACCTGAATGAAATGTTTAAGATACATGTAAAATGCATTAATTGTATCAGAATTTATTGCTATATATATAGTTAACTGTTTCCCTTTCACGCTGGCAAGTTCAAAAGCAGGGATCATCCTTTCTGGTAGATGTTACTGAACTTGCAGTGATGATGAGGTAGTGGTGTTCTGTTAAAAATGAAAGCTGAAGGCACCTTTTGTGAAGTTGTTTCTGCTTCCTTACATCCTGCAGCAGTGGGGCCGCTGTAAGGGAATAAGGAGACAAAACCTGCTCATGGAAGAGCAGAGCTGCAAGGAAACCATGATCATTTAAGCCGTGACAAGTGAGAGATGGCACCAGCTAATAAGCCTTTTGGCATCAGCATGTGGAAACTGTTCCTGCTTATTAACAACCTGTTCTGGGGCAAGTGAGGGAAGCTGAGGGCTGCTGCTTTGGCTTTATTGCACTGCCATTCAAGTTGATCTGTTTACTGTTAGTTGATTGAAAAATAAAGGAGTACATTTTCAAAAGGCCTGGCCATTGTGCAGTTACCCTATTTTGTAATCTTAATTTATACTTTTTTAATCTTCTGCATCAACCTAATTGTGCATGAGAGTGATTTACGCTGTGTGGTGCCTTTCCTGTTTTTAGCAGCTACTGTCCTTTTGTAGGTGCGTAGCTCCATGTTTGGTGCTTGCAAGGGTGGATGAAGTGGGTGATGTGTCTGTCAGTTCATTTAAAGTGCAAAAGAAAGTTGTTGGAGTTCGGTTTTTTTGTTTGCTTTTTTGTTTTATGTGGACGGCATTAGGTAAATATTAAAGGTTGAAATAGACTAAGAGAAAAATTTTAAGAAGAAAAAGGAGAGGGTTGAAACAATTTATCTTTTTCCAAAAACGTGAACCCACAGCCATGCTCAGCCAAGACTTCAAGCTTCGTGTTGTTTTTGACATAATTTCTGAATGTGGCACTAGAGGAATGTACAGCTCAGCTATGTTAAAATCTATGTTGTTGTCAGGGTTACTGCTGAGGATGAGTAGCAGAACTGAGAATGAAATGCAAGAGATGGTTTTGTGGGTCTTTGCTGGCGAAATGGCTAAATGCCTGTGGGCTCCCCCCATCTTTTCCCATGGGCTATGATGAGTCAAAGGACTGGTTTGAGTCTCCATCAGCTAACTCACTGCCACACCACGGTGAGGGAGCTGCTGCATGTGGAGGGAAGGGATGAAACAAAGCTGGAGCACCTGAGAGGACAGGCCAGGAGGCATGGGTAGCCCTCTCCCTGACTGGGGTGGTATCTGCTCTTGTGGACCACAGCCAGACCAGGAAGTATGGTTGGTACTTTGCCTTATACTTTTTTTCCCTTACACATTGTCTTTAATGATTATTGGCGTGCTTTGCACACTTTAGGTTACAGCTTTATAAATCAGTCAGGAAGCACCTTCAAAGTTATGGGGAGAAAAAGAAGGGAAATGAAACCTAATCTAATTTTGATCCCTTGTTTGATTTGGGGAAAATCTTTAGCTTATTTGCAGGACTGCCTCGTAACCCCTTTTATAGCTGGTTGTGTCAGCGGTTTCCACTGCAAACCCTGCATTAACATTCTTATAACTCAGCTGTATAAATTTGATCTGGACTTTAAAATTGGTATGCACGTTCTTGATTTGGAAGCAAGTATCGAGACTGGTGGGCTAATCTGTTGGCTATGCGAATAATATTGCTGTAGTAAAGACTGTGAGGAATATGATACAGCTCTTAGTTTCCATTGAGTGCAGAGGAAGCTTATTTGCTACAAAGAGCAGGTGCTCTCATGGCTTCCCACCCCGCCACCCAGAAGTGGTTAACTGGACCCTAAGTGTCCCAAACCTGTCAGGATTCTGGAGTGTAAGCTGGGTTTTTGCTTCCTTCCCAGCAGGGA
>NW_009937157.1:33969-54576 GCF_000696875.1 Nestor notabilis
GCTTTGGTGAGCTGCCTCGTTAGGTAAGGTGTGCTGGAGCACAACAATAGCCTGTCTGTGCTTTTGGGGTGTTCAGGTGTCAGATCCCAGTATACCATACTGCTGCTTTTGTGAGGCTTTTTTGTGGGTGCTGAGGCCACCCAACAGGAAGGAGTCAGGTTAATGTGCACAATTCATGTGAGGGAGCCAGTGCAGCTACAGAACATAGGCATGCCCCCCCCCATCCCCTTGGGTTTTGGCCAAGTGTCTGTTCTCCAGAAATACAGTGAGGACTTCCTATAGAGTCATACAATGGTTAGGGTTAGAAAGGACCTTAGAATCCTGCTTTCTTCTCTTGCTGTATTTCACCAAAGAGGTACTTTTTAGCATAATTTGAGCTGTAAGTACCTTTGAGAGCATGCTGTTACAATACTGGCGATTGTGCAAGGTGGTACTTTGGTCAGGTGAAATGAGGCTAGGGATAAACAAGGTAGTAAGAGGTAATGAGTGTCAATATTAGCATGAAGTGTATTATAACAGGGAGATAAAGCCCCTGTCATCTGAATGACTGTGTGAAAGAGCAAAAGGTTATTTGATAAAAGAGAGGTTGCCTGATTGCTTATTTTGTGATTCTGTGAAGTTGTCTTGTAATATTCTTCCTGTTACATGCATGTGTTGTGTATTTATTTAAAATGCTTTGTTATAGGGAAGGATATTGACTGAAAGAGAAGCAAGAGTGGTAATGATATAAAGATCACTGTCTGGTTGACTTCTGCTTTGATTATGCATGTCCTTCAACTGAATTGCTGTAGCCAACCCAGTATCGAAAGTGCTCAAGGGGTAAAATTCAAGCTGGAGGGATGTCAGGTAGCCCAGGGAGTTTTAAATTGGGAGCAAGGAATTACATCCCGAGAGAAAGTTGCAGATGACGTTGAAGGATGTTTGTGTGATGGGGAGAACACTATTTACTGTCAAGCTATGAAATACTTTCTTTGGGAAAGTAGTTGTGATGCACTATCATATGATAGTTGCAGCTAGGATTGATTCAAGGCAGGCAGTGTAGAAAAGGTAAGACAGCTTCCATCTCATGCCAAATAGGCCTCTGTTTTATGAGTGACTGCAATTTAAGTATTTAATTTATTACTGCATAAAAGCTAAATAATGACAGCTCAAAGAAGAGATGCTTGTCAAGTTTTCTGTGTTTGTAATGTGAGGAAAAATAGACTTATGTTAATTAGAAACTAATTAAGCTGTGAATTACATTGATTTAGAGATAGATGCACATGTATGTGCACACATGCAATTTTCCTGGAAAGGAGCTTGCAAAATTAAAGCAGTCTAAAATTTAGCTCAAGAAAGCAGTTGTATTCCAGTGTGCTTTGGGCTGTTTGCTTTTAAAAACCTGAGGCACAGATTGCTTATAGTAATCTATGCTGAGATTACTTCTTATACCGTTGCTTTTGAAGTTCAACCTGGATCACAAACTGCTTTACTTTTGTTTTCTCTTCATTTAAAATGTTCTTTAGAATAATATTTGATTCTTTTGAACTCTGATGTTTAAAACAAAAAAACTTTTTTTGGGGGTGGGTGTGAAACAAAACTGAAAAGTAAGATTAGATGGGTGATTTTATTTATGTTTATTAGAAAGCGTCCTGATCATGTCTGGATGGCATAGGCTGGCTTTTGGCTTTCAGCCATGAAGCTGATGAGGCCGAAAAGAGGTTTGCTGCTGGAGGCTGTGGGAGTGATTGGCCTCAGCAGGTGCCTGATCATGAAATCTCTCTCCTGCTTGACTCCCCCTGTCTTCAGATGAGCTTCCCAGAGTACAGAGACATGGAACTGAGTAGGAGGAAACATTTCTGGTTTGCCAATTTTGTAGCTTTGAAGTCTGCTGTGTAACATTAAAACAAAGTCCCCTTTTTTTGCAGCTGTAGTTCATGCTTGATTTTAAAAACTTGCCTCATACTGTAAATACAGAATTAAGATAAGATCCATCAAGGATTTAAAGAATCTTTGTGGTGTTGAGAAGTTAGTTTGATTCATAGGTGGCCAGTTGTGTAATTTTAATGCTATATATACTCTTTTATGCATATGACTTATTGCATTGATTACATTTGCTTGCACGTATACATTTAATAAATATTTGTGTTAAGGCTGTGTTTTTTCCTGTCTGGAATTAAACTTTTTTTTTTTCTTTTGCCCATTAGTTTACTAGTTTTCTGGTACTTAAGCATAGGAAATACTGTAGTTCATTGGTGACTGATGCCAGATAATTTCACTAAGCTAAGGTTAAAATTGCAGTTGAAGAATGAAATCGCTCATATAGTGCAGGGGGGAATCGGCACAAAAGTAGTAAGGATTTATAAATGCCATTTCAAAATTTTCTGTATGTATTAGAACCTACATATTTTTGTATCTTCTGCATCTTTTGGATTTTTCAAAATCTGGTGGGGGAAAAAAAGACATAAATGGAACTTCCATTGTAACAAGGAATATGGGAAATCTTTCTTTTAGCTTTGGTTTAAATACGTACACAGTTTTGTATATATAATCCCTGTTGTGTATATGAATTTATTGTTTGTAATGCACATTTACAGAGTCTGAGAAGTGTCAAAATTGAGGCTTCCAAATTGCACATGTCTGCAGTCTGGAAAATAACCTTAATTATCTCAAATGTTCTAATTCTTCCTGCTGTGTTAAGTGTAGAAGTTTGCTTATTTTTATATACCTGTTCTTGTGATTATATTCCTTTTGCATCTGTGGTAGAACTCTGCCCTCGTAGCTTCAGTCCCACTTCATTATAGGTGCTTCACAAGCCGAGGATGATGACTGATACTCTCAGGGAAGGCTCATGCTCTGGCTGAGATTTCCTAGAACTGTCAAGTTCACCTCTCTTGGTTAGTCAGATCTCTTACCAAAATCAGTAGGTGTTACTTGGAAGTCTCATTCACTGTATCTAGATAAAGAGATTATTACTCTGGCATCTGTCTTCACACCCTTGTCCAGTAATCTGTTTGTTCAGATGGGTCTGTGACAGCCTCACTTACCAGGCAGATTTAATCCCCTGCCTGCAGGGCGGGTCTCATGGACACAGCCAGGGCTTATCATGCCTATTGGGACCTGTCTGCTCTTTTCCTCACCTCCAGGGTGCACTTCCCAGCCATATTTTTGATTTTCAGCCTCGGTTTTTGCTGAAATGATTGTATAGCTCTCTTCTATTTGTGCTTGCAGAAAGCTTCATTCCCAGTAGGCAACAGTTTAAGATTGACCTCTTGAAAGTCAGATGGTTAGTTATAGGTTGTTGTGTGTTGGCCATCCAAAATGAGGAGAAAAACCAAACAACAGTTGTGGGTTGGTTAGTTGTTTGTTCATTTTTAATTTATTAATTTGCTTTATTTTACACTTCTGTGGATTGTAAACACATCCCTCCATGAAAATAGTTACCCTGAAGCCTGCTTTTAACATCTTACTGCTGAATATGTATAGGTTGCTATTTTTTAATCACAAATTACAAAGTGTGAGCATCATGCATATTTGCATACATTCAGAGGAAGGTGAATTTTATTCACTTGGGGAGTCCAGTCACAAAGCACAGTGATCCATCTGACCTTTGGCTTTTAGCACCCTTACATTCCTTTTCCTTTTCCAGACCTTGCTGACAAATGTCAGCATGCTCTAATGTGTCGGTTTAGGGATCTGTTTGTGGCAGGTTCCCCCCCTCACGCAAAGATTCGAGGAGCTTCCCTATAAATAGCTGTGCTGGTCATAGCTTTCTATATGCTTGTGGGGATCCCTGATCTGATGTGTTTTATAGTAACTGGGTATCTTAGTTTAGAATTTGGGTATGAACACCAAATTTCAGAGGAATTTTGGCTTTGTTGTTGCAGCCTTTTGTAAAAGGATGCACTATACAATTTGTAATTCTTATGAATTTAGCAAGACAGAAAGAGATGAAAGCTTTCCTTCAGCCTCCCTTTGAGAAGTCACTCGCTAAAGCGCAATTGTGGCCCAAGGTGAGCTCCACGTTTGGTCTTACAAGCGAAGTAATTCTGCTGTTTGCAGCACCTCCCTTAAAACCATAGCAATTTCTTCAAGGAATGGAACACAGTCATGCTTGCAGGCAAAGGAAAGACTTGTGAGGTTTTGCATGCACAGCACAAGCAGCTACAGCTTCGCTGCTGTAACACAGGAAATACCTCTGGAAACAAAGAGGGAATTTGCACCATCCAGGACTGCTCTTTGCAGCCACCTGTAGAATGATTAGCAGATTGAGAACCAGGCATATAAATCGGTGTGAGATCTTAGCATGTGTTGCTTTATTTCTGCTCTATTCCTGTTCTTGGGGATAAAGCTCGTTGAAATTCAGTGGCATCAAATGAAAAAATTACTTTATTGTTCAGTTGGGGTCAATAACGTGAACTTTTACGAAGGTTTCTGTTGCAAGATCATTTCGTTCAAGTGGACCAAAGTTACTTGAACTGAAGTTTGGCGGTGACCTTGATCAAAGAGGCAGACTGTTCAACAGGCCTTCTTATTCTGGTCTGAATATACTAATATACTAACGATTGCTCGGGCTATAAATCTACTGAGAGAAAGGCAAAACTAAGCCCTGTAACCAGTCTGTCTGTGATGTTGAGCTTTTGACTTTCTAGTAGTTGTGGCTGTGGAAAAAGTCAGCTTCACTGTTAATGGAGTTGTCTACGCACATGGCCTGATGGAGTTGTCTGCACATCGATGAATAAATGAACTTTGACAAGATTGTTTAGATGGAAAATCTGGAATGGAAAAAGCTGGTTTACAGCTTTCATCTCTCCTCTTGTGCTGAAAGTTTCCTATATGAAGAGAGAAGAAGCTGAAACTTAGCATTCAGGAAACTGTGCCAATCACTGCTTGTGTCTCTTGGTGAATGTGAGCAGCTTCCAGCTAGTAAAGCAGAAGTGGGGGTTGATTTTGAAAAACAGGCAATACTCTGCAATACTTTTCCTGTCATTCAAGAAATAAGAACAAGAGCCTGTAACTGTTGCTTCACCAGAAAGACAGATAGTGCAGCAACTTTCACAGGGACAAACTCACAAAGGAAAAAAGATATCTCTTCCTCGCCGTCTCCCATTTCTATGAAACAGTACTGTGAATAAGATACTGTGATCCTGTATTCAGACAATATAGATCATAAACCATCCAACTTTCTCACTTACTGTTCTTGCAATGTTTCAGCTTAATGATGGTGGCAAGGCAGCCCGAGCACATGTGGGGATAGGTGATGTGGTTCTCACCATTGATGGGATAAGCACGGATGGGATGACTCATCTAGAAGCACAAAACAAGATCAAGGCATGTACAGGCAATTTGAACATGACTCTGCAAAGGTAAGATACCTGTTTAAAAAAAAAAAAAAAGAGAATTAATAATCTTTGTAACAGTTGTTTGGTGGATAAAACCATGTAAGTGGTTTGGCAAAGTGCATGGAGTTAAGCGTCCACAATTGAAGGATATGCTTCTGTAGCCTGAAATGTGTCTTGATTTATCACATTTTAGAAAACTTATTATGTTACATGAGTTGAGAAAGATCTTTTCCAGCCTTCTGTCATGGGCTCTGTATTGAATGAAGTCTAGTTCCTCTTCCTTTTCTGCTTCAGTTTTGTTAACACTTCTTTAATTAAAAACAGATATTATCTTTTTCCCTCCCCTTCCCCTGACTGGCTGGGGGCACTTCTTTTTTGGGTCAAGTGCTACATTGTCATTTTTCCTGGCAAATAGAGTGATGGATTTGGACAGTTAATGCCTGAGTTACCTGGGTTAGAATACTGCATCTCAGAGTCATGAAGAGATGATTCTGAAGCAACACCACTGCTTCACAAAGTAAAAGCCTTCTTTTGTTAGTTGCAGTGTCTACTATAGCAGTTACAGCCTGGTCCAGTCTCATTCCTGAAATGTACAGTTTATTGAATATCAGCATACCTCTGTTAGCCTGGGATTATGTTTTGGGAGGGGTTGGAAGGAGGACAGGGTGCTCACGTGTGGGTTATTGGAACTGAAACAGGAAGAGCAGCAGCACAAGTAAGAAATTCCTTCAAGCTCTCAGGAGTCTCCCAGAGCTAAATATTGGCTTTTGTTAGAAGACTGTTTTTATTTAATGATGTGAGTGAGCATCCTGGAGGAGGATTGGCCTCTGAAGCCATCACATAATGAGAACCATCTTTTCTTGTTATCAAAGAAAACAACAGCGCTTGCACCCTGTGATTGCTGTTTGTGCCTGCCTTCAGCAGTGCAAAGTTCCTCCATGAGTGTTGGTTGACTATAACTGTGTTTCTTCAGCAGTTACTATATATCCTGTTAAATAATCCTGCATTTAACAAAAGGACCACCTCTCTCTGAGAGTTCATCAGTACAAGAGTTCGAGATGACATAGTTGTAGATCTGACAAATGTCCAGCTCTCCAGGCTGGTGGTGCTTGTTCCCAGTCCTTAGTGATGTGTAGTTAAACGGTTGTGCAAGTACTTTCTTCTCCAAGAGGCTACAGTTCAGCCCTACTTGTTGTTTCTTGTTTTTCCTGTTGTCCTTCTGTGCTTTGGTACTTAGCTACCCTTAATAAGGGATTCCCTTTGTTTAGTCTCTGAGGAAAGTATCTTGTGGCATGGTTCATGCCACAAGTTTCTTGAAACTTGTGAAGGCGGTATTAAAAGTTTCTTGATGAACAAAGGTATTATACCAGATCATATACACTCAGTATCTAGTGTGTCACTTGCTCTTCTGTCTTGCGACAAGGCAGGCAGGTCTTTCAGAAATGCACTTTCCAGGAGCCCTCTGAGTCACTCCAGCAGGCAGCTGGGAGTGTGGGGGTTTGGCCCATTTTCTCCCATCATCACAGGTTGATGGGCACGGTTAATATCAGATATAGGAAAGGAATAGCAGGTGTGTTCCAGTCAGGCAATAACTTGTCTGAGTCTGCTTCTGGTTGGGTGCAGGGATGAGTGGCTTGAAAATCAAATTAATCATGAGTTAGCCTGGTCTCCTCCTATTCTCACCCTTCCTATCCAGTGTAGAATCTGACTCACCGGCGTCTGCTACCTGACAGCTGAGGGCTAAGTCAGGATCAGACTAGCAAAGATCAAAGAAATAGGACATCTGTCCCACCCCCAGATGCTCTCTTGCAGCTCTGCCAGTCTACAGTCCCATTGTCTCAGCCATTTTGAATTCTGCCTGTATCACATGAAACCAAAGCTGTGGACAGTGCTCTCCTTGTTCCTCTGCTTGTGAAAACTCCCTTGCTCAGATTACTGTTGAGCAGGAGATTTGCTTTGGTTGTTTATTTGTTCTTTACAGCCTGAAAGAAAGTGCCTTTTGGAGTCAGACTGGCTCATGCCGATTGCAGAGGCTGGCTGCCCATGAGAAGGATGACTTGAGAGTATTAACATGGTGGCAAGATAAAGCACTTTAATATTAAGGGATCTCCATAATTATATGCTTCTGTTCCTGCCTTTTCTCCCAAAACAAACGCAAACTAGATAAAATATTTGGCTGTTATTGTTCACATGCAAGATTAAAGAGATGCTGTCAATGTGAAAAAATGTTGGCCTTCAAATTATGAGTTAGTGCCATAGATAGGAAAATCTAAGGCATATCTTACTTGGGCTTCACTGCTTTTAATAATCTTTAGGGATTTTTACACTTCTCTGAGCTTTTATCTACTTCCTCATGGACTACTGGTAGTTTGAACTACAATGCGAGAATCTTGAGGTTAGTCTTGAAAGAATATATAAATCCTTAGACATTGCCTGATTTGCTGCTGCTTTAAAGGAATACAATGATCAGTTAGTTAGTGGTGTTACCTTGAGGTACTAGAAAATTGGGAGGGCCTTATGGCTTGAGCTGATGACTTTTTCACTGTGAGCCTGTCCGTTTGGCATTTTATGAAAGATGTGAAAGAACTCAGTTTGGTCAGTCAGGGGAACCAGAATGTATTTTGTAAGTTCTATATGGTACATGTTTAGTGGTAGCACAGAGTCACCTTTATTCACGATAAGTTGTAGAAGTAATGTGTGGCCATCTGCGGATGCCTGCTTTGCTCTTCATTAGTTATAATTTATCACATGTTCATGTGGAATATGTAGAAATTAATATGGACTTAAGTGTAATGTGAAGGCAATATGGGTTAAAAATGCTGGGTGTGTCGTCAGCCTCACGGCATGTCAGAGAATTCTCTGGCTGTGCTGTTTGCTGAGGAGGGATTAATCAAAACAATCAGCAGTTACTTGAAAAGAAACAGGGTCTTGCTCTGGCTTTTTAGGGTTTTGTGTGTGTTGCGAAGATGAAAGTTGATAGTTGGTAGGAAAGCAGTGGTACATCCTAGGGATTAGTAAGCCATTGAACCTGAGTGGGTCACATTTGAGGTTGATGGGCTCCAGCATCCCAGTTTGCGCAGTGGCCAGGGCATGGCAACAGCTTGCCTTTTAAAAGATACAAAGGAAACTTCATGAGTCTATATGGCAAAGGAAAAATAGGCAATTCTTCATTATCAGCTTCCTTATTATAAATATTTTAACTTGACACGCTTTTGTACTGCTGGTCAGGCTTTCACTTGACTTCCTTTATTCTTTAAGTGCAAACTGGAAAAAATAAAATTAAGAGAAACAAAATAAGGGGCAATTAGCTGCTTGCCTGGGAGGTTGGAAGGGATATTTAAACCAGTGTCTTCAAAAACTTTACTTCCAGGTTTCATGCGGTATATTTATGGAGGCGGATATGTATGTACCTCTTGTGGAAAAACAGTTTAGATGTTTTGTAACTTTTAAAGAATGTTGGTAAAATATTTGAAGGGAGAATAAAAGCTCCCCTTTTTCCTGTGTAAGGCACTATCACAGCTTGGTTTTTTTTTTTTAATATAGAATTGGTCTATGCTCCTGAAAGAACTGGAACTGCAGCTGTCACAATTGCAAGTCCATTTTGCTTGGAGATTGCTTAAATACACGTAGATAAAATAGATGTAGTAAGTGCCTAATATACACGTGTTGGCACGTATTTTCAGGTTTATGTCTTTAAAATTAATTAGTTCTGTAAACAAGTCTCACAGCTTAGTATGAAGGTTATATTAATTTTAAACTGTGAAATAAAGTTCAAATTTTGGCACGTTATTTGCTCATTTTCCTTATTGAATATGTCCCAAAAATATGGAGTGTGTTTTTAATTTCTTTTTAGTTTTTTTTAACCTGCAATTTTAGCTTCTTGTTAGGGGACTGGGGTTTTTTGTTGGTTTTCTTGGGGGTTTTTTGTTATTGTTGTTTCCCCTCCCTTGGGAAATTTTTTTGCATGCATCCCTCCTGCCCTGAGATCTTGTTCTTTTGCACCCCAATATTTTATTTTAGGTTAAAGCCCTTTCCTGGTTCCCATGAGGTCAGATGGAAACCAGATGCTCACTTTTTGGATGTATTTTCAAGTTCAGTAACTTAGTATGGGCTTCCATAAATAAATCTGTAAGTTGCTGTACAGCTAACAGCCACCACCTATTTTTTAAATACTATCTTTGGGGACTGTTTCTCCAGACTCCTGACTTAATGATTCTTTGGGAAGTGAGAAAGATAAATAATTGCGTATTTCTACTGTTGCATTAGATCATGATACCCAATGAAACTTCTGGGAAAAGTGTCAGTGAGCAATCAGGGATGAAAATAATACAGAAAAGCCTAAAAAGTTGGTTTGTTTTTGTAATATAGAACTTATTTACCTCTGTTTCATAAAACAGATCTGCACAGCTATGGTGTGCTTTGTAAGGAAATTTCTTTTACCTCTTCCTATGAACTTAGTCGTTTAGGACAAAAGGCATTGAGATTGCTTGGCTTGGGAAGTGAAAGGAGGATTCTCAAGTATGTTTACCTCTCTTTTGCTATGTTATGGTGCTTCAGAAATCTTTCTGGGTACAGTAGGTCAGCAGTGAGCAGTTACCACAATTCTGTGTCCAGCTCGTCAACTGATGACTTAATGGCTTAAAAGCACAGGGTTGCCCAAGTGTCACAGGTGAGGCCAGGGCCTGCTCGGTATTTTTCATGTCCATGTTGAGAAATCTTGGAGCCAGAATTTGGAAGAGCCTTAACTTACCAACTCTGCAGTTGGTAAACTCTAGTGTTAAAACCCATGACACTTACTTTATCTGCCTGCCTGAATATTAATCTTATCGTACCATTATCCCTCATCTTTTTGGCTTTTTTTTCAGGAAACATAGTCTAGACTTGTAGCCAAAGAACAGCTGAAATTCTCATGATTTGAGTTGGGGTAATAGAGAAAAAATGTTATGGATCATTTGATTTCTATTTTCCAAGGTAATTTTTAAAGTTATCCAATTCGGAAAGGGGTTTCTGCAGCAAGACTAGCTCAGGATGCTTTTTACTTACTATTTTTATTGTTCCCAGTCTTGCTTTTATTAGAAAACAATACAACAATATTACCCTTTATTGCATTTAGAGTCCTGCTCTAAATCGCAAAGGAGGAAGAGCATTTGCAGTGTGAGGAATGTGTGTTCTGACAAAATGGATGCTCTTGTTCCCTTTTTGAAGGTGGGGAAGTGAGGCACTTAGTAGACCAGCTTTTAAGAGACTGGAGTCCTTTGTTCCTCAGTTGTTGATATATTTCCATAGCGTAGGTTAGCTGTAATCTATTTAATTTCTCAAAAATAAAAACCAGTAGTGCAGGAAATGGCACCATAGATCCCAAGAGCAAGCCTTAGTCACTGCTACAGGGGGATCTGAAGTCCTGATGTTCATTGCCTCTGTAGAAAATAGCATAGCTGTGAAGTCAAATAGCAGGAGTGGCTATTATAATAAAAATAAAAGTAGAGGAGCAAGCAGAATACAAGTATAGAAAGGATTTCAAACTATTAACAATACAGGCTTCACTTTGAATGATGGTTAAAACTCATGCTTTCAGGTTTATGAGTCATGGGTTCCTTGGGGCGGATATCTTGTTTCCATAAACCATATAAGGATGAGCTTTAAGAAAGCTATGATAAGAATGCATTTGGAAGTCTGATTTTTCTCCAGCTTTGGTTTACGAGTCATCATCGTTTCCCTTACATAGGCATTTTGACTTTAGTTTTGGTTTTAGTGATTTGCTTTTTCTAGCACATAGAAGAACGGTGATTGTCCTGTTGCCAGTTGAACAGAGGCAATAAATGAGTTGAAAGCATCACAGCTTCAGAGTAATTTTTTCCTAAATCTGGAAGTAAATTTTTTTTTTCCTGGAATACTTTTTTCCCTCTAACGTTAATTCTTGCATAACTTTTCAGGGATGTCAAAACTGAGTGTTGGATGAGGTTCATTTCTCTCCTTTAGCAATGTCTCTAAGCTTTCAGGTGGTGGCTATTCCAGGTAGCTCACTCAGTGGAGCCCCATATAGCCTTGTGAGACTTTAAACATTCCTGTTGAACTTTTCGTATTAACCACAGACCCTTCTGAAAGTTTCAGTAGAAAATGCTTAACGTATTTCTGATCTGTTGCTGATCTAAATGGTTGTGACCTCCTCCCTGCCAAATGCCAGCATTTCAGCGACGTGAAGCCTTAAAACTCTCCGGTGAACTTTTCTTAGGAAAAAAGAATCAGCTTTCAAAGTTTTTAGTAGCCTGTAAGCTCAAAGCAGTAGAGATTTGGGGAATGAATCTAACCAGCTTAATGATGCAGGTATGGATTTATTATGTTCTGCATATTAGATTTCTTGCTTTATTGTATTTTTTTGAATCGCGTGTTCCCAAAGAAGCATTCAGGTTACGAAACCAGGTATGAAGAAATAGGAAAATGTGATAATAGAGAAGTCTCCATTAAAACCAAAACTATATCACTTAAGGCTGCAGACGAGGGCTTTCATGACCAAGGCAAGGAAAGTAGTAAGGTGAAGAAAATAATATGGTCCTCAGAGTTTATTGGTTGAAATATATGGTGACTTGTTCTGCAGTCCCCCTCATGATCTCTGAAATCTCTGTTTCAGCAGCACTTAACTCGCCTGTGTTCAGAGGCTTTTGCTGCAGGTGTGGAAGGGCAAGAGGGCTGTGTCAGCGGGGCTGTAGTGAAGGTGCAACCTGGAAGGCAGATAGGTGGATGTGAATGTTCATATTGTGTGCTGACACTGGGAGCTGTTTTTGTTACGGAGGTGTAAAGGCCCATGTGTGCATCTGGTGTGGGGGTGCCTGTCCTGTCAGACCCTCATCCTGGTGCTTTGGGGTTTGCTCTGTGGTGTGGGACTGAGAAATGCTGCACAGAGCTGGGGCTTGTCCAGCCCACTGCGCTCAGTGAGTGATGCTCCATGTGCAGCTCATTGAGGAGGAGGTGATCCAAGGTGGTGTTCCTTGTGGCTTCAGAATTGCCAGGTGCTTTTGCCAGCCTGCCCTTTGGGCCTGGAAGGAACCCGACCTGCAGGACCAATGCTGCTGTGTGGTTTACAGTAACTGGGTGCTGCTGAGAAAGCTGCTGCTTATCTGCAAATTTGCAGGATCTGTGTCTGAGACAGCATTTTTTCGAAGGTAAATCCTGTGAGCTCTGTGCAGGCTCTTCAAATTCCTGTGAGCTCCGTGACGGCCAGCTTCAGGATGTGAAGGTGAGGCGTTGCAGGTCTGGAGTCTGGCAGTTCCACCTCTCTTGGCTCTGCTGGTGATGGTGTATTGAAGGCTTCCTTCTCTCCTCAGAATGTAGGCTGGTGCCTTCCTGACCACATCTGAAGCCACAACTGCTAGTGTGTGCCTAAGGTTCAGGGTGACAGCTGACCCAAACCCTCCCAAGCTCACCCTTGCATCTTAACAAGAGCTTTCCTAAAGCTGTGAAAGGGTTTTGCCTGTGGCTTTTTATTCTGTATGTTGCAGTGCGAGCAACTGAGTCATCTTCAGTCCTCCTGTTTTATCTGGTTTTGAAATTAAGCAGCGTTGGGTAAAACATTACCCAAAGAATTCAAAGCTAATGAATGATGCTGGCTTCTTCTTTGCACACAAAGGTGTCTTGGTATAAAAGCATATGGGGTTGCTGGGGTTTTTTTGTTAATCAGAAGCAAGGCAGAAAGCTTTTGCTCCTAATTCAGCTGCTGAACAGGTTTTGCTGGCTAAGCCATGCCTTTGGAAAGCCTGCCCACAAACTGAATAAATGGAAGGGTACAACTCTTGCTTCCAGCTGGAATTCAGAATCTTCTGTTGCGCACAGCACTTTGCTGCACGTCAGCTAGCAATTAGGTGAACCACAAAACATGCTGCAGCTGAGTGAACCTGACAAACTAAAGACTTGCCTGGAAGTTCAAAGGAGAGTTGCTAGGATAAAGATGGAAGGTTGCAGCCTAAAAATGGAATTCAGTGACTTTGCAGCATCATACCTACCCATATGCCAGGAAAATGGGTGGGAGTCAGGGATAGTTAAGCAACAGCGGCTTTCCTCACATTGTGTTCCTTAGAGCCTTCCTGGGGATCTTAAGAGCTGCAGAAGATGAGGATTTGTAACGGCTGTTCAGTTTCTTGGGGCTGATACAGTATATAACATAGGAATATATAACATAGGAATACAAATATAGTAGTAAATATATATAGTAGACAATGTCAGGTACTGATCGTAGATCATTATTTGCTGAGTGTCAAAATATTTCATTCGACTTTAGGTTTAAAGACACTCTTTACTTCAATTTCCCTCACCACCGCCACTATTACCACCGCAGAAGAAAATGAAACAAAGGAGCAGCCCTGGAATTAAGCATGTAACTCATGAGGGTTGAGGAAACATGAAATGTGTGTAGGTTTTGTGATTTATTTTTTCTTTTTAATTAGTTTATTTTTAGTTTGTTTGCCCCCAGGGAAATGCAAACTAGAATCTCTGAGTTGCAGCAATTGTGGCACATTTACCATTATGCTGTTGGGGTTTTGTCTGTCTATAGTGTCCTGGTGGGCTGAACCAGAGGGCAGCCAGATTAGGAGGATATTTCAAAACTCCATCTTCTTATTGTATGAAAATAAGGAGGCCAACATCTAGTAATTTTCTCTCACAAACTGGGAGCCTGTAAGTTCAATTTGGGATAGATTTTCAGGATTCCTGCCCTCATAGTTCAAGTCCTCAATGGAATAAGGGCTGGCCAGTTGGGAGGCTGCTTGGGAGGATAGCTCAGATGTTATAGATATGTAAAGCCTTATAAGCCACTGGGTGGGAAGCGAGTTGGGGTGTCATTATTTGAAGGGTAGTGAGTGCTTATGGGAGGAGGTTTGCAAGTCTTGTGTAATCTGAGAGTCCCTCACTGAAAATGCAGGGAGAAAGAGTTGGATCCCCTGAGTCCCCACCTGTTTGCGATGGATCGAGTGGTACCTAAAGGGCCTAACCAGTGAGAAACGTTTGTGTCTTTGCTTTGTACAAGTTGTTGCATAGCACAGACATCTGACAAATACAGCAAAATCTAATTCTGAACTTTGTCTCTTATTTTTTTTTTCTTTTTAAATTGCTTGTTTTCAGAGGGAAGTAAAGTTTTTTGCGTTTTTTTTTTTTTAATTATTTTTTTTTTCCGAAGTGATGAAGGGAATTTTGCTGACCCTATAGATGTTTGCTGTAAGGTCCAAAACCATGCATATCTTTTAGATATGTTGGGACTAGCCAAAGAATAGGTGTTTATCATCTGCTGTTATTACATGGACTGTATTCTTTAATTCCAACATTGCTTTCTGTTACAGTTCTGCTATAAGGATTAAACAACTCTGATGATGGTAACTAGTGTTTCTAGGAGTTTGACCGTTGCCTAACAGTAATCTGCAGTATGCAAATGCCTCAAATTAGTTTTGCTCATCTTTTAAGTTGATTTACATTCCCAGTGTTGAAAAGCTTTTTCACTGCTGTTGAAGAGTGGAAGAAGAACATGCAATATATGCTCAAACATCCCCACTTTGAAGAGGTGTAATTCTTCCTTAAGCAATCTTTAATAGCATAGATGCTTCTTAGTAGATTGGATTTATTTCAAAACCATTAAATACATGTATTTTAGGAATGTGGGAACAGAACTAAGCTAATAGGTATTATGGAAGCCTAAAAAATCTCTTGAAAACCACAGGAGCTGATTTTGCTGACTGCTGGTATCTATGTGATGTGCAATAAAACTCCTATTTAATAGAAAGAAGTGCCAACTTCCTACATGAGGGGAAGGTCTCAGCTGACAGTGCAATACCAAATCAGTCTTTCTGGTGTTGTATCCCAGAAAGGCAACACCACTGTTCTCAAGACCTGTAGTGGCTATAGAAGTTTGCTCCATATGCTTTTTATTTTCCTTATCTCTCTTGCTTACACAGATGATGCTGAAAGGCATGCTGGGGTTCTTCAGGGGGTGTGGGGTACATATCTGGTGTTGGTTTATGGTTTTGGATGGTTGATAGGCAAGCAATATTGTTTGCTCTTAGTGTGATTTCCTACTTTTTAGTTATTCTGGGGCAAGGGTTCACAGCTGTGTTTCAGGAAGTTCTTTTGGTAACTTTCTTTCTCCCATTCAGAAATAATCCTCAGAGGGAAATGTGATTTTGGTTCGTGGGTTGTTTGTTTGTTGGTTTTTTTTTTTTCCTTTAATGAGTTATAGCAAGGCATCAGAAAAGTGATATTCTCAGGATTTTGTTGTATTTTGTTTCATTTGAAGTGATTTTCATTGAGTATTATTCTCCAGGAGGCCTTTGGTGCCATTCTGGATATAATTTCCTTATTTTCTAATGGACTTCCAGGATATTCAGGGTGACAGTCACTGATACTCCATAAACACTGAAGCATAATATAGTGAAATATTGTTTTGCTTCCTTAATAATATTAACTACTGCATATGGCAGCTAATTAAAGCTTTTTTTTTTTTTTTTTTTTATATTAGTTGCAAAATGTGTTCCACTCATGGTCTTGACATCTCAGGTGGTTTTATTTGTCAGATCTGATGTAGTGGTTAAGCTCAGGTTTTCTCGTTCCATTTCTGGATTTGCAGCAGAGTTGGTTTGGCTTTAATATTTTATTTCCTAAAACTAGAAGCTTCCTCTTCTTCTTATGCAGATAGCCTTTAGCTGCCTTTCACAGGGTCAGATCTGATCTTACTTGAGAGCTGTTGAGGCTCTGAGGACTTCATTAGAAGACAGTAAGAAAAATGAAGTACCATGATGACTATTAAATCAGGGATGACTATGACCAGATGTTTTTTTTTTTTTTAGTTCCTTGTGAACTAAAGTGTGTTCTCACCCCCAAAATTCTTTCGTTGTAAAAAGCCCCATAGGCAAATATTGATTTTTTTACTTATTTTACATTTTGGTGGTGATGTAAATCTACTTGGAACTGTTAAATAGTGCTTAGGTTTTGGAGTGGACAGAAGTTTCACTTCCCAAAGCGAAGTTACCTACAACAAAATGAGGAGAAATGTGTGTTCTTGGATTCTTTGGGGCAAAACACCCTGCAGAGTTTCAGTGCCCTGTGAAATAGATCTAAGTGTTTCATCATGTAATGCTGCTGTTATTTCAATGTTAGAAGTTACTCATATTTTGATATGAATAACAAAGGGCTGTGTATGTATTGATTTTTACACCCCCACATTTTCTAATGGAACATGTTTTGGCCTGACAATGAGTAAGACGTGTTTCAGTGGATGTGTTCTGGTCAGAACACTAAGCCTGAACAACAAAGAATGAATTGAAAAACTGTAGAAATGGCTTTGTCTTAGACGAGTGTATTGGATCAGTGAGCCTGTTCATCTGGTATGCAGACCCATTGTGGCTGGTATCTGATGATTCAGCAGAGGAGGGGGTGAGAAGTAAACCATGCCTTACTAACCACTGTGTGGTGAAAAGCTGGGTGCTTACACAAGAGATGTGGGTTTGATTATCATAAACACTTGTAACTAATAATTAAATTGGGATCTCATGGGCGTTGTTTCATATATCTAGCAACAATACTCGCGTCCCATACAGTCTAACAACATCAAGGTGTGCTGTGTGCAGATGGAAAGTATTTTCTCACATTGATATTTTGCTTTTTAATTGCACTTCTCTCCAGCTTTGGGCACAGTGTATCCCCACTTCCACCTAATGCATGGCGAGATAGAAAAAAATTTCAGTTTTCTTTACCCACTTCTACATATCATTCCTGGTTTTGGCAGGATCTGCACCAGATCTGAACCTCTGTCAGCTCTGTGGTTCGAGACTTGAAATAGGCTCAAGGATTCATCTGATGTGTCAGTTTAGTCACAGCTGAATCCTTAATCCCACCAGAAAAAAACCAAGCGCTTTGTCTTTGCGATTGCTCATGTGCACATTCTTTCATTCACAGAGATGAAGCAATTTCTGGTCTTGAAAGGACTTTGATTCCCAGCTGGGGCAGAGTCCTGGAGGACATGCTTTCCTCCTGACCTCCTGGGCTTCTGGTAGAGCCCTCCTTTACCTCTTCTGTTTGAGCCTTTGCCCAAAAAATGCTTGGAAAGAAAAATTTTCCTTCCTTCGTATGATGAGTAGGGAGGTTTGGGAGACACTACCTCAACTTTGTAAAGGTTTTGAACTGCTCTTTTAACCTGCTGCATTTGTTTGGTGTTTGCTCTACAGTCCTCTGTCTTGACTTGACACCACTGGCTGCTGGTGGCAGCATCAGATCCTTGCTCTCCCCAATCCCGCAGCAACTAAGCAACACAAGGGAAGTGTTTGATGCAGCCAATTTCAGGGAGCTCCAAGAAGTGAGAATCTAGATATAAAGGTGAGAACAGAGATGGCACAGTAGGAGGGAAACAATTATCAGAAAGAATAATATGTTTCAAAGAATGAGGACACTTTTAAGGAAAGATAGGATAACTTTTAGCAGAAGTAGTGGCACATCCTCGGCACAGAGATGTTAGTGCTGGCTCATATCACTGGATGACTCTCTCTTCTACACAAGATGGTGAAGACTTGCCTTTGCTTCTGATCCAGGAGAGTATAAAACCAGAAGCAGCAGCAATAAATATACAGGGATGAAAAAAAAGGTTATTACAAGTATATCAAGAACACACTGGCTAGTAATTTGCTCAGTTAAAAATTTGGGCAAGCATGGGGCAGTCGTGCCTGCTTGAACCAGAACTGAACCTGGTTTCATTTATATATTTATTTTTACTTAATGACAGCTACTTCTCTTATAAGCTGTGTAAATGATTCTTATTCTTGCCTATTTTCTCAGTTTAGGCTTAATTGCACATGATGCGATCAAAGTGTTTGGTGCATATTTCAGAAAATGTTTAGGCTTTAGCTTTTTTCCAGCATTCCTTGTAGACTGTGTAAACTGAGCCCAGTCTATTAAAATGAAATTTGCAAATGATTGCAGTCTCTTACATTTAAATTCACAACAGATTTCTATGCCTTCATATTTTGGGATCTTCGATATTCCACATAATGCTTTACAACTTTCAAGGTTATAATGTCTGCTGAGTTTTGGCACAGCTTTGTTTTCCTAACACTTCTAACTCTTACCAAGATACAATTAAACTACTACTTTAAAAAAAAAACAAAACAAATCAAATTAACATCACACAAACAAAACCCAGAAGGTTTGATAAATTATTTTTATGTGGATGTAGCTGAGCACAAAATCTTCCAAAATAAAAGAAAAAAGGAAAGTTTTGAGAGGTTATAAGCCGTTGCCTGAGACACACACAAACTTTATAGTGAATTAATGTCAGCAGGTGAGAGTGTTGAAGCTGGTGTTTGTTGCTTTGTTTGGAATAGTCTTCATAGGCAATTAAATGCATTTTCTGAGTGGCAGTTATTTTGAGGGTGCTTGGTTTTTTTGACCTAGTCTGTTGTTTGCATTTAAGCTATAACTGATGGCTGCTGTACAAAGAACATCTTGGCAGAAGGGAATGAATTATGGAAATAATGTGAGCATCAGCAGAGGGAACTTTTAACACTCAATATCTTTCGGAGGGGAAAATGACCAAACCCAGGGTAGTTAGTCTGTTGACCATGTAGTATCCTTTATAACTACTAAGCTTCCATGCAAAAAACGGAATGTAGAATACATTCTTAAAATGTATTACAGAGTTTAGGAAGCCAAAGTTTTAATGAGCACAGTGACTTCAGAGATAACTAATGCTTCTCAATTACTAACAGATTATTTTTCCTTTACATACAAAGCCACTCCACATGAGCAGAATATAACTTTCAGTGACACGTGGAGTCACTAAAATACATGTACTGGGCTAAGTATAATATATAATAGGTTTCACAAGTACAAAAATGTGTAATATTTTCCATTCAAGGCCTCTCAAGTACTGAAATTTATAAGTGTGCCTGCTGTTACTAGTGATCTTGAAGTCCCCTGGCCCAAAGAGTTGCCAGTTATCTCCCCCTCCAAGTTTTGGAAGGAAGGTGATGGGCTGACAAGTCAGAAATTTTCCACAAAGTCTTGTTAACCCATAAGAAACTGCCAGCCGCCCTGTTAATGTGATAGTTAAGTGAATGCTGGGATTAATACTTGTGTATTGCATCTCTTGGAGCTGCCTACATAGGAGCAATGTTGAATAGCTTGATTACAAAGTGAGTGTGGTTGTGGGATTTCTGTGCCTCTTACACTTGGCTGAAGGGATCAGAAGGCTCTCGGTGCAATTTGAGCAAGTTGGAGCAAGGGCAGACTTAAGTTCTTCTCCTTCTGGCAGGGCTGCTAGACCAAGGTGGCACAGTGCTGTGAATGGATATCTTGGACTCACGTGGAAGTTGGGACAAAGTCAAGTTTCAGCACGGCTCAGGCAAACACTGTCATTAAAAAAAGAATCAGGAAAAAACCAGTATTAAATCTCAGTTATCACACAGAAGGTATTTTTGGTAGGAAATGGGACTGGGAGGAAGAGAACTAGGTGTCTCATGTGAGTGAAAATTGTTTCCAGCACTTCCTAATGAATAAAATCTATGGATCACCAAATGATCCTTACTCGTATTAGCTGTTAAAGTATTTTAGTGACACGCAACGAAGTTGTTGCAAATAGTAAAGAACAAATACTGCTTACAAATCCTGTCACGCACAATGCATAGAGGCAAGTGAAGGTAGCATGCCAGTGATAAAATAATGAATAATATACTAATTCAGTGTTATTGTTGATCATTTCAAAGAGGGAGGGAACGGTTGGAGAAATTAGAGCTGTGTGTTTTGGAATTGTAAAGTGGTATAATCTGGTAGATTTATGAGAATGCATTCCTGATTTACATGTGTTTGTTTATTTTATATTAGAAATTAAAAATGCATTTTGGAATAAAATACAGTAAGTTTTGAATTTCTTTTCATGTGGTGAAAAAAGACTTCTTTGTTTAATGAGAAAGACTTAATCTTTTAATTAATGTTAAATATAATGGAGCCTGAGGCATTTAGCAGCTTTCCTGGAGAAACATAATACCTTGCAGGGCTGGACCTGAACTGGCTCTACCATAAGCCAGTAATTAGCAGACACAGCACATCTTTGATGAAGATTTGAATAAAGGACACTGAATAAAGGAGAACAAAGTCCTTTTGTTTCCCTTTCTTTTCTTTACAAAAGAGAGATGAAGAAGGTTGAAGTTTGCTATGTGGCTTTGTGGATATAATTTTATGGAGAATTTTTATCTTAAACATACACCTTTAATTTTGGTCATGAATATTTTTCGTGGATGAGGTGGGTTTTTTTCCTTCCACC
>NW_009937158.1:0-26568 GCF_000696875.1 Nestor notabilis
TTGGCTTGGTTAAACTTCATAAAGCTGGCATTGGTCCACCTCACAAGGGTGTCAAGGTCCCTCTAGATGGCATCCCTTCCCTCCAGCATATCAACCGCGCCACACAGCTTGGTGTCATCGGCAAACTTTTTGAGGTCGCACTCAATCCCACTTTCCATGTCAACGACAAAGATGTTGAACAAGACAGGCATATAGGGGCAAAAAATCACAATGAAAGAGCTAAGAATCAGGAGGAGAGGTGGTATAAAATATAGCTTTTCAGTGCAAAGCAGACTATTCACCCAACAAATGACATAGCCAAGTGACCAATTTAGAGGGAAATGAAACTGTCTGAAAAAGCCTGAAGAGTATGCCAGAAAGCCAGATGCTGCTACTGAAAAACTACCTCCCACAAACTGGCATTGGTATCTTACAAAACTGGCACTCAGTAGTACCTGCTTTGCTAAACTGCAGTCAGTCTTGAACATGCTATTCTACTACTCTTCCTTGTTATCAATAAATGGATAATATTATTCTGTTTTCACTTATTAAATTCTCCTTGGCAACTGTTGTTCTTTTGAAAAATATAAGAAAAAAGAGAATAAATTTGAACACCATGTTTTTGGTAGGAAAAAGAAGAGCGATTTCTTTTTAAAATTGCTGCACAGGGCACAGGATCTCCAAACCTTGATGTTTGCTTGCTGGTGTAATTTATTTCCTCAATATTTTGACATTATCCAGAGATGACTGTTGGCACTAGAGTTGTCACTACTAGGAGAAAATGAGCAATTTAATGAATTTCTATTCTCTGAGCCACTGACAAGGTTATTGATCCTGCTGGATGTGGAAAGGAAGTTTATGGGCATTTCCAGTGCATATAAAAGGAATAAACTCTGTTGTGCTTTCTGCTGAATGCTTATAGAAAGCACTTGGGAAGAAAGCATTTGGGAAGAGAGATAAAAACCAAAGAACATTCTCTCCCCCCTAAAAATTCCTGGATTTTAAATAACTCCTATATTTTATTGAGAAGGAAACTTCAAGAATTAGCCCTTGCACATGTAAATCTAATTTTTATAGTCATTGCGATTTCTCCTGTATGAAACGCAGTTCTTACCCAGTGTGAGCTGGAGAGCTGTTATGATGACTACAGAAGGAGACACCAAGAACACAAGGTAGTGCTTATTTTGGACTGAATTGTATCCAAAGAGGAATTTCATTGTCATGGGTCTACAACAGTTACATCCTATCAATAAATCTAGACATAGCTACTGAACAAAAGAGATTCAACAGAATGAATGGAGAAATTGTTTCTCATGAATTGATTAAAATAAAACTTATAAAACTAGACAGAGGTTTTTCATTTTTTCTCTTATAAGAAATTTCTCAGATGCTTATATTCAAAAAGGCAGTATGCAGACAGAGGCCATCATAAAATAATTCCAACAGGATTTCTAAGAAAAAAACTGTTTACATTTTGCCATTGCTAGGAAATGTGGATTACAGAAGAAAATGAAGTGGCTGTGCAAAATCAGGGAAAGCACAATATTATCAGTAACCATTCATATAGATCAAGTAATTGTGACAACAAATTAAACACTGTTGCTTTGCAAGAATTGTTCTTAGCTCAACTGAAACATAAAAACTTTATGTACTTCTCATAATGTATTGCCTCTTATTTCTATTGAAAAAACCCTCCCATGTTATAGATTGAATTGAAACAAATATATTTTTCCCATTATCACTGATGTCTTAATCCACAGAAATGGTAACATACTTCTAATAATCATTCATTGTTACATAACAGAAGGGGAACATCTGGTGCCTGACTCATTATTTTCAATGTAACACTAAGATTTCATTAGGGCTATCTGAAACATATGAAATATGTTGTAATCAAAGGGTTCAGACTTTGCCAGTATGTTTTAAATGAACCGAAGACACTTCATATATCAGGCATGCTCTGCTATTTTCTGTATTTCAGCGGACGATCACATTGGTTCACTCGGCCACTGTGGGACTTGATATCTGTGTGAAAATCCTGCTGGGCAGTGTGTCAGGGAGCAGTAAGGGAAGGCAGCTCTTTGAGGAAAGTGAGCTGGCAGTTGTGGGTGATGGCATATGTCAGGGCAGGGACATCACGGAGGTGGGATATGGTCCCATAGCTCCAAAGTAAGGGTGGCAGAGCAGGAGTAGTGGTGGGAACCAGGGTCAGACACAGCCCCAAGGTGTCTGGGCAGGGATGTGAGGACTAGGGTGGGGGTCTGGGTCAAAGAGGAGGTGGCCCCCAGACCTCATCCCAAACCACCACCACCCTGCAGCAGAGCTGGCCCACACCACCCACACCCCAGCCCTGGGAGAGTGAAATGTTATTCATAACTTGTCATTTGATCTTAGAAGCTGCATAACAGTTCTCTCTGCCTAAAGAGTTTGAAAACTGCAATATACCTTTCATCTTTGGAAAACTGAATGAATTAAAGTGTTGGAGTATATTCCAGAAGATAGTTTGTGAATACTGTTTTGCCTTTTCCAGACTGTTAAAGTTTCCTCTGCTCCAGTCTTAAAATCAAGCAGGTTATTCTTCTTTTTACTAACGTTTGTTACACTGTCCATTAATTGAAAGTTGTGTTTCCACAAAAGATTTGGTGAATAATTAGTTGATCATAAATTATATCTGCTCGAGAAACACATTTTGGCAAATCACAAAAGAGAATATATTTATTTCAGCATCGTATGCTACATTTCAGATGTCTAACTTCTAATGTTTATTTCTGTAAATAAAAATGTTTTAACCAGATTCTCTGTAAACAAATTGAACAACATGGACTTTTAAGAAAATGGTAAGACTTACTGAGAGATTAAAAATGATATTGCTATGTGATACAGAGTAGTTATTGCAAGTGCAAATATCTGTTATGAGTCTTGTAATAAGAAATTGTTTGAAATTTGATCTTCAACTCTTCTATTTCCAAAGTTTCACAAGATTGAAAGTGTTACACACACTTGTACTCCTAGATATCGTGGGGGAAAAAAATCTTCTTTATGTAATTAGATTCAGATAGAAATCTATCTTGATGTGAAATCACTAAATTCAAATAAAGTTGTTGAAGGCATAAGCAGTATTACCAACTTAATTTAAAAGCAAACATACATTCAAATGTATGAAAGGCACTGTAGCTGAAAATAAGTATCATTTTAAATAAAGAACTCAAAACTAAGATAACTTTATTTTATATTTGGAGACTCTGAAAAATATACAAAGATAAAAGAAGTTGTTTTGCTAAAGTAAATGATTCTTTCTCAATGTATTCCCCAAGTAAATTGTTGTCTATTACTTTTAATGTAGATTTCCTTTACAAGGTGGAAAATCACTGAATTGAGACTTAGAGGACAAAAAGAAATACACCACAAAAATTTCATTTTGAACATTGATAAACAGTTCATACTCAAATGCAACATAGAAGACTACAGTTCCCCATTTCAATGAATTTATCGAAAGAATTATTCTGTAAAAAATAGAATAGTGTTCACATACTATGGCAATATAAATGGAAAATAAAAAATTGCTATGTGTAACCTTCAATTTTATTAAAAGTGTGATATTAAAAAAAGATTTGGTTTATACCTCCTTTGGAATTTTCTGTTGAATTAATTTTCTAAAAAAAGTTCCATCATTTTCACATTATTATAATTTTCCAGAAGATATTTTAATTTCTTCTCTACGTCTTCATTTCCCATTGGGAATATGAAAGTGAAATACTCATCTTCTGATAACATCAACATGTACTATTTTATTTTTTATTTAAATCCTCAATATTTATTCAAATCAATTTAACAAATATAAAGCTACATTCCCTTATGGTTCACTGTATTATGGATTTCTTTTTTCTGATTTCCTTTCTTTTATACAGGTGGATCTTTGTTCATTAGAAAAGCTTTCTCTGATTTTTCTAATTAAGGTTACTTTGAGAGTATTTTCTCATATTTTTACTGAAACTAATGCTAAATCCTGGTGTACTTGTAATTTTCCAGTGGTTTCTAGATGCTGTACCCCTGTAATTCTTCCTGCATGTTCTGCACTGATAAGCACTTTCTCACTATGTGATGGAAGTCAACTAAACAACATACAGAAGGTAAAGAAGGGAATCATGTGTTTGGAGGAATGAAAGAAGGAAAATAAAACATACCTTTATTTTTATCTGCTGTGACTCCTACTTCCCCAGTGGCAAGTGAGCAATCGGTATGGACAAATAGGACATAAAATAGCTATTTAATCTTGTGTTACCCCTCCCCTAATTGTGGACCCTCTCCAAAACAGATAAGCTGTAAATTATCCACCATGAAAGTTATAGGAACAGTAACTGGCAAGATAAAACCCTAGGATAAATTGTTTGTTTGGACCAGAAGATTCGCATTAATTATAGCATAGAGGCAGTTATCAGAAAAATATTTGTGTCATTGCTGCAGAGGAGGAGGTTTTGATCTAGAAAGAGATTATTTTGCAGTTTGAAAAGTAGTTACCTGCGATATGACAGCAGATTGTGTTGATGATATTAATTGAATGAAACCCAGCACAAGAATATTCAAATGCTTGAGGAAAATTCACAGTAAACATGGCTCAGTTTATTTAACTTATACAAAAATACTCCACTTATATTTTGCAGATTTCTTTACAATATAAAAACACAATGTAAATCAATAAATAAACTAACATACACAGTTCAGTGAGCACAACCTCCCCCTTCCCATTATGTAACAGATTAATACATTAAATAATTCTGAACATCTTTTATCCATGCAGACATATGTATGAATAATAAAACAGATGGTTGGTTCCTTCATATATACACACTGGACTGAATTTGTGAATGCAGTGTCAACTCATAATTGAGTTGAAATTCTGTAACATTGTTTTTTGAAGAAAGATGTCTTTTCTGATTATTATTTCCTGATTCAAATTACTGAGAAAGATTGAGGGATCCCTGAAATTAAAAAAAGGAGATATTTTAATTTCCCATGAATACTAGACGGGAAATTTCCAGTTATGGAGAAAATTCAATTTAAAGTATACTTTGATCCACATTTAAGCAAAATATTGTCCCGTCATGGTTAGTTCGATTTCTTTTCCTCTGGGGCATTTTGTCCCCTGATTGCCAAGTACATATTTTGGGGAGGATATACTTAGTGATACTTGTGGACACAGTTTTTCTTTCAATGGAAACTGGGACAGCAATGTCTTCTGGACTGAGATCTATGATCAAAACACTCAAGGAGACAATTTAACTCCTGTATTTTTCATTGCATTTGTGGTATGTCTACAGATCTAAAACCATTATTTTTTCGTTGTGTGCTTCTTATTTCTTCATGTCAGTCAAGGGTAAGTGGTGTATTTCACATAGGTTAACTAATGTCATAAGCATAGTTTCTACTGCATATAATGAGAGTCACAGTGTCTGCTGTGCGCTTGCATAGAACTGCAGTGGGCAACATGGGGGAAATGTAGCGTCATGTTGAAGTAATGCCCTGAAACAATAGGAGCACCTGCTTCCTCCTAGGTATCTCCTGGATATATTACTGTATACATCAACTGTATCTTGCTGTAGCTGGTAACTGTCCACTTAATATCCACATAGTCAGCATGGGCCTGGTGACCACTGGTTTGGCTCAAACCAGCAGCCACAAGCTTGCATCACTTCCAAAATTAAGTCAATTCCTTATGTAGGATACCACTTATGCTGTATGGGTTGCCATCTGTCACCCATAAATCATCAGATGCAAGTCTAATTAGTAAATTACTTTGTCCATGAACTACGTACTCAAAGTTCAGTCATCATCAGAACAACGTGTGAGTTTAAATACTATATTTGGATAGTTCCTGACTTGAATTTCCTCACTATACCACTAATGTCTTGTATGTAACTTGGTTTTTTATTAGATGGTATATGACCAACTCATTATACTTATACTTAGCTTCTTGCAAACATCTACATAAGCACTGTTCCCCTGCAATAGTTTTTACAGCTGTAATAGTTTACCTTTCCTCTAGTCTCTAATGCAATGTTTACACAAACTAGGAATTTTCAAAAAGTCATTTTATTTTTCAAATGAGGTGCTGTCTTTGAGAATTTGTCTAAGTGCTTGAATTCTTGTTACTAATGGAGTTATGCTGATGAGATCAATGAAAAAAAGAATGAAAAAAGTGGGAAAGGGAACATTCATCAGCAACTGAATGTATAACAGCACTCTATAAATGGAATGAATAAAAAAGATGGTTGGTTCTTCATTTCTGTCCTTGACTCAGTGAACGGGAATGCTTATTTTCAGGTACGGCTCACAGGAAGTGGTGCAATATTGATGTAGACAGGACAGGTCAGGAGACAGGCTTTGGATCAATTAAGCTGAACCTCTGAAATTTCTGAGATTTTCTCATCATTTGACCCATCTGCCTGTCCAATATCCTATAATCTTCATCCAGAACCACAAAGGAGAAATGTTAATATTCTAACATACTTTACATGCCAAACACTTGTACATAATCCAGATGCACCAGTTCTGATTCAAACTTGCATCAAATACTATTAACAGTAATAAAATCTTCTTATACTTGCATTAAATAACAAAATAGAGGAAAAGCTAAGAAAAACAAGGCCTGAAAAATAAAAATAAAAAAACCCCACTACTAATACTGAAAGTGTTTTGTTAGTAATAATGTTATGGATAAGTAAAATATAGAAAGCAAACCAAAACAGCCAACAGCAGAAAGTGAAAGATATAGTCAATTCTAACCAAGTTAGACTACAAAACTATAAGATGTAAGCAATTAATTTAAACCATAAACCTCTAACTCTAGAACTACTGTCTCTTTCTTGATAGGAAGATTTTAGAGAGAAAACACAGAAAACATGTATGTAAAGTTGAAAGAAAGAGATCTTCAAGCTCTTAGTCTCACTAAACTGTTGTTCTCATGCAGCTGGCTCAGGATATAATTTTTTCCAGGGTTATCAGGCCAGTTATCTCAGGACATCGGTTGTCTTTTATATTTCTACAGTAAGATCATTCAAAGGCTATGATACGCCTCTTAAAAAGTTGTCTTAAAAAGATTGTGGTGGGTTGACCCTGGCCAGCATCCAGACTCCCACCTTGTCTTTCACTTCCCTCTCCTGTGGGACCAGGACAAAAACAGAAGAGGATTTGTGGATTGAGTAAAAAGTCAGTTTAATAGGGAAAGCAAAAGCTGCATGTGCAAGGAATGCAAAAAGGGGAAATTCATTCACTATTTGCTATTAGCAGGCAGATGTCCACTCCCTTCTAAGAAAGCAGGGCCTCAGCATGCAAGCAAATGTCATAACCATGAATATCCCCACCTTCTACCTCCTTCCTTTCAGTTTTTATTTCTGAGCACAGTGTCATGTGGTATGGAATATACCTTTGGTCAGCTGGGGACAGCTGTCCCAGCTGTGGTCCCTCCCAATCTCTACTCACTCCCAGCCTATGTATGGGGTGCATAGGGAGGCAAGACAGCAAGTGTCAATAGTATGCAAGCACTCCTTAGTGGTAATTCTTGTTTGAGCCCCAAGTGCAAAACATAGCACTATGCAGGCTACTATGAAGAAAATCAATAGGAACAGTTAAGTAGTTTGGGCCACACCTGTCAAGGTGATCAGGAAAAGAGAACCAGTGTGTTAGACTGTTGAATGCCAAGACACGCTTTGCTCATGTTACGGCCATGCTTCCTAGACCCTTGCGAGACTCACTCTCCACTGCTCTGCTGTATTTCTTCCTGTAACACATCTCAAGTAATGAACTATTTCCCACCAAGGTTAGATCTCCTAGAGTGTTTCCCATTCTTCTGCATTACCCAACAAGTTAACTCGGGCTCTAGAGTGAAGATGATCCCATGAATGGGCTAGCCTATTCCCAAGTGGCAAGCAAACCACACTGTCTTTTCTGACCTCTTGCCTGTGCACACTCTGGAGACCTTATCTTATCCCACAGTATGTAGGAGCTTTGTCAAGACAGAACCAGGATGGGTAACAGATCCTCTGGTGTTAACCAGCCAAGTGGCTTCTGCTAAATTTACATCTTAGTGCTTCCATTTCTAGGTGCCCAATTATCTCAGCAGAGTCTTCAACAGTCCACTGTATCATTAAGTCTTTCTGGAGCCTTGTGGGTGTTAGGGGTGTGTGGTATGGTTCTTGGGGGTGTGAGCATCTACGTGACATACTTTTACAGTAATCTTCTACCTGGGCAGCAACGTCTTGCCATGGAGCAGCAGCCCAGATGGATTTACCTCTGTGCTGTCATTGGTCTTTTCCTTCTGATACAGCCACCCCCACAAGGCATTTGCCACCATCCATGAGTTAAAATAGAGTACTGGCCACTTTTCTCTTTCAGCAGTCTCTACAGCCAGCTGGATGGTGCCTTGACTGGAAGTTAAAACACATTTCATTCTATCTAAACATAATCTTGCATCTCTAAAACTTGTATATAATGATAGCATGCTTTTATTTGACATTCCTCCATTTGTTTCAAATACAAGAAAGTGGACGAGTTCCATGTTTCTGATGGGCTTACCTATACTGAATCAAGGATCTTTTACGATCTGTCTGAAACTAATATAACACCTGATGAGCATGAACAACTTAGTTTTTAAAAGGTTATGTAATTTTCTAGGTCAAAAATCTACATTATCAGTGAAAAGAGTCATCACATGTGTTCTAAGAAGAAACTCCCATTAACCAAGAACCTTTGTACTCACTAAAGCTTGAATAGGAAATATTTTATTTTTTACTTTTGTAAAAATTACAGTTGGTTTAACCATCCTGTGAATGAAGTGATTTTAGAGGGACAAAGAGAGAATCTTACTGAGTTCCAAAAGAAAACACTTCAAAAATGAAAGTTGCACAGAAAGAACTGTATAAACTAAAGATAAGAGAAATACAAACATTTTGCTGCACTGTTAAATATTAGTTGCTGACCCTGCATGCAAATGAAATAGAAATTATTTACTATAAAAGAAAGTAGGAAAGAGAAGAAATAAAAAGAGAAATGTTGCAAGGAAAACAGCAAATACATTTCTTAAGATTAATTTGATTTTGGTGAGAACTATAAACTTTAAAATTTCTCTACATCACACTAATAGAGCTCTAATATACACAGAATCTGACCACACATTTTTATGTCGAAATGATCTTGTAGACAGTATAGAAAAGGTAAATGGTTAGATTACAATGTAGGTTTTGATCAAAAGTGTGGAAGCCTGAAATTAACAACCAAATCCCCAAATAATAATAACAATAAACAACACTAGTTAAGGAATTATAAACTGGAAAACACATGACTTATCTCCATATTTGTAGACTCATACATGATTTAACTTTGAAAGTCAATGGGACACTTTCAACTAAAAATACTAGGGATCTAAAATCCAAACAAGTACAGTAAGGCATTTTTAAGCTTCAAGTATCAATCTTAAATCAAAAAGATTTGATTACTACTTTTACAAGAATTGTATGTACATATCTACTACTAGTTGTCTGGGGCTTTTTAGTAATTGACACTTTATCAACATCTTATGCATTAAAATATTGAGAGATAAAGGAAATTATTTCAGTGATCAGACAGCTTCTTTCCCAGTTTTTAGAGTATTTCAGTTTAAGATGTGATCAGTTCATATGCAATGCACATTGATGCAAGTCTAGGGTGGTACCTCTTAGAGAAAGAAGCAGAAGCCAAGAAAACAGACTTGAGTGAAACTATTACGGACATTTTGAGGAGGAAAAAAAGACAAGATTCTGCTCATCAGAAATGCCCCAGTGCTGAACAGAGAAAAAGCAATGTTCAAAACAAGATGACTGCTTTGAACTGCAGTAGGGGAGTGTAAAAGACAGCAGTTTATGTAAGACAGGAAGGTTAGTTATGCAATCAGTATGGTCTGGTAGATTAAAATGGGTTAGAACTTGGATTTAGAAGTCGCAAACTTGATGATTTTTCTCTGGAAAACTCCAACAAAATTTGAAAGAAATGCAGTTGCAAACAATTACACTGAAAGTATATATTTTACTGAGAAATTACAATCCTTCTATTGAACCTTGGAAAGACCCTACTAAATTTCACTGCAGTGACATTGTTCTAAACTTTAGAAGGTGATTATTTTATATTAATTTCTATTCAATTTCATGGGAATTTGACCTAGTGGAGTTAAAGACCATATTCTCAGATAAACTGACTAAAAATTCATTTAAGCTGAAAAGAGAATATTGACTGCACTTTGTGATAGGTCTACTATGTATCTCTCCAATAAGGGGATTTAACATATTTGAATTCTATTAGAGAATATTTACTGACATACATACTGCATATGCAAGTGTTAAACTTTGAATTAATTTTTCTCAGTATGCTGCATAATTCATTATTATAACTCTAACAGCTGATTATCTTCCACTATTTTGTATGTATCCATATTTTGAAAAACTAATGCTGCCCTAAAAATCATAAATATAATGTACTGGATTCCTCAATTTTTAGAATTTTCGTGATGGAGGGAGTCTTGTTGTTTTCCTATAGTAGAAATGAAAATGCTCCAATCATCAAAGAAATCTGTAAGGTGCCCTAAGTGAAAGTTGTTTCTTTCAAAGATTTTAATCTGGCAGTAATAACAGACCAGAAATTACTACTGTTATTGCAATTATTTGGTAATCTTGTGTATTATTAAAACTAGAATGAGAAGTTTGTGAAGATTCAGAAAGCTGATTACATAGATGTTAGTACATATAGTTTGCACGAGAAATCTAATTATTGCTTTTTCCCTGGCATGAATACTTTAATGGTGTCATGTGACCAATTTTAATCTCTAGTAGCTAGGTCATTACTGAAGGCCATTAGAATTTAATAAAGATCTATATCCCTTCTTCAGTATTTAGATTATCTCTAGGTCTGAACATCCTAAACATATGGTAAAATTCAGTACTTCATTTCACAGGGCTTTCTGTCCTGGACTTCAGAAAAATGTTCTTCACTGAGAGGGTGGTCAGTCACTGGAACAGACTCTCTAGAGAAATGGTCACAACACCAAGCTTGTCAAAGTTCAAGGAGCACCTGCACAGTAGTCTGTTTATTTTCAGGTAGCCCTGCAAGGAACAGGGAGTTCGACTCCTTATTAGTCCCTTCCAACTTGAGACATTCTATGATTCTACAAAAGACATTAAATCTTGAAAATTTTGCTTAATATTAGTCTTAATAATAGTCCTTAATGTAGACCCATATAGGCAGACCAGAAATAGAAAAGAAACAAAAAAAAAAAAAAAGAAAAAAACCCCCAACAAAACAAATTGAAGTCTCTTGTGACAATCTTATTCACTACAGTTTTGTAATCTATACAAAATACAATTTTCTGGCTGTTGGCTGTAAGTTTCTTTCTCATATCTTCCAGGGTTTCTTATCCTATGATGACTAAGACTGATAGGAGAATTAGGCAGGGGGGACATTAGAACACATGTATGGTAGCCTATGGCTGAAAAAAGTAAACTTCTAATTCTTTAATTTGGATGGAAATGACAGCTCAGCTAAGCCAGGAGCAAAACTCCTTTGATGAATGGGAGCTGAACAAGCAGTTAGGTTTTTGTGTTTGTAATACACAGTGCCTGTTTATAAAAGGTGCTGTTGATTTTTGTTTAATATTTTTTTCTTAATTTTTGCAGGCCCTCATCATGATTCACTTTAAACATTTTACAAAAGGCCAGATTGAAGAGGTCAAACTTTTTTATTCTGCATGTGCCTTATTTTATGCTTGTCTGTGAGAATGCACACTAAGGGCAAAGAGAGGTATGCGTTGCATTTCTATAGGAGACTAACTTCTTTTGTTTAAATCAATAAGGCAAATTCATTGTTCCATCCAACGTGTTTACACTGGGAATGAATTTTATTGGTGTTTTGCAAATAAAATATAGCTGAAAATTAGGAATTGCTGCTGACTGTTCAATATCTAAAAAGTAGTACATTTTAATATGATTTTGATTCATGCTTTTTTTTTTTTTTTTTTTTAGCTTTTATGATCCACAGCTTTACAAATACTAATAATGAAAAAGATGCTATGTAAGGTTGTATTATCTCATTATAATAGTATGGTAAATGGTTGCATAAAAAATTTCAGAAGGGATCAATAAAAATGAAAGCAACTGAACAGCAGTGGTTTAATTTGTTTGCTCTATGAATATGAAAGAAATCCACTAGTTATTTTTCACTTCAAGAGCATAAACAGTAGAAAGAAGACAGTGTTATATGAATTTACAGGTGTGCTGTTTTAGTAGGAAATTGGATATTCTGTTGAGTGATTGAACTATACATCTATGTCATGTTGTTTTATATAGCTTCGTATACTATTTGCATGTTTGGTGCATTTTGGGGACATCATTATATTTCCAATTTTTCCCACTGAATATGTCATTGATTGACCAGTAGATTTTTCTACTTCTATTCACATTATTTAGTAGAACCTTATTTTGTTGTCTTTTTGGAAACAACTGGCCAGTTTTCAAAATAATATTGTTCTCAGTAATGTTGTCAGAGCTAAGGAGACTGAGATGTACTCCTCTACTCTCATGCAGAGCCTTTCTTTTAAAACTCTGTTTTCTCACAATTCAAGTAACTGAGTGTCGGCTAAATGAAACATAGTAATAGAGTTAGGATAGAATAATCCTAACTTATCTGTTTTGATAAAAATGAGTTCTGTATTAAGGTTTCAGAAAGTTACATTTTGTCACTGGAGAAATTGTGTTATTGCAATTGGTGTGATTGGCTCAAAATTTCAATCTTAGGCTCTTGTGTGAACAAAACATATGCAGGTGCTTTACAATGTAAACAAACTAAGCAAAGTCAGATGGAGTAGCTCAATCTCTTACTATTTGTTTCAGGTTTTTGTGTCTCTCATCGTAAACCTGTCACACTTTAATCATACACAGCTACTCCTGTGAAGCAAAGACGTAGAACACTGTATGTTTACTAATTTACTCAAGTCTACAAAGAGATTAATGATCTTACTCTTCTTACGTATTTAAATACTTCTTGTGCTACCTCACCTGAAAAACTTGATTAAAGTCATGGAGAAAATCAAAGCAGAGAACTGATACTGCATTTACCAAGTTAACTCCATGACCTTTAAACAAGCCTTCCTTTTCCTCTGATCTGTAGACTAATCTCCAGTTGAGAGAACCACCTATATTTGCATCACACAAGGCTGAAGATCAAAGCATTAAAATGCTTGCTTCTTATAAGAAGCTGTGTTAACAGAATTCAAGTGCCTAGCTAAAGTGATTCATGGATATAATTTTGTCTGTTAACTTGAATAGCCATGGACATCTTGTTGAAGCAATCATCAGTAGTATATCATACATGAAGGGATTACTACTTGTTCTTAAAATCTACCACTGCCTCCAGAGATTTTACAGGCAAGGTAAGTCATAGCCACCGAGAAGGCACTATAGACTGTCTACTGATGCCTAGGCAAAAACACAAAATGAAAGTTGCTGAAGATGTGTCTTTACTGAGATCATAACTACTGTGCATGGGTACCCTGTGATGGCAGGATGACATAAACATTCCCAATCTTGTTTAAAATATGTTTCTTTTGAACCATGGCTTGGAAGCAACTGTGAGGCGATAGGCCTGAAAATATGAAAGGATTTTCCCTGCCACTCACTATGTCACTTGCATAAAGCAAAAAATTTATTCTATACCTTTCAATTCTTTTTCTGTATTCGATGGAATAATAGATGAATACTATACCTCTGCTATGTAGGAGGTACAACTCCTGTGAAGGTTTGGAGCATTACTTCTGGTGTGGTCCTTAACACAGATGGTGAGAGTGTTATATATATTTGTTATTCATTAGCTAAAAAAAAAAAATAGTCAGATAAGCTACAGATTATCAGAGAAGCATATCATACACCATATTTTCTCACTAAGTAACTCCATATGGCTTCACTTTTAGTTTATTTTTCTTCCAAAAAATAATTGTGACTAGGAATTTGTTTCTCCATTGGTGCTGTTTGTTAATTCATATGGCTGCTCACTGTGAACTGGACCAGTGTCAGATTCCTAGATTTCTGTTTTTCAAAAACTGTTTTTCAGATTTCTTTAATCAAACACCTCAAAATAGATCCATTTTTTCCTTGCTAATAGAAGGCATTATGCTAATTGAAAACAGATCTCTCATGTATACTTAGTGGTATATTATGATAGATTTTAATGGCTGCAAAATTGGTAAGGTGACAGTCAATAAACCATTTTTTAAATTTTATTTTCAGTCCAATCTTATCTGTAGTGACCATCTGTAATCCACCATTAGAGTGTTAAGCAGTAGGGATAAAATTCTGTCTCTTTTGAAATCAGTGGTGATATTATCATGAAGTTAACAAGATCCAGGATCTCACTTTCAATTTTCATTTCTGTTGCCTTTATAGAAGTGTTTCTGCCTGTTAAATAAATCTAGCTCTGAGTATTACAAATTAGGTGACAAGTTAGATGAGATTTAGGAATGTGTAACTGTGGTCTTTATTATATTCTGAATACGTACACTACTGGCTGCTTTTCTTAAAATGTTTGAGAAGATGCCTGAAGAGGCAAGCTGGACATCCTATTCAGTCTTCGTGAGCTAGAGGCTGTCCCAGCAGCAGTTATTACTCTGTTTTTCTGTTGCTGTGTTGTTTGTACATGTAATGTTTATCAGCTGCAAATGGCCTACCCAGGGAAGCAGCAAAAAGGAAGAAAAGAAGCAGTAGAGAAGGCCTGTACTAAGTATTGCATACTTCCATTTTTTGATTTATGTATAAGAACACTTTCCATTGATCTCTGTCTCTACTGGATGAAAATAGGGTTTTAATTCTGCCCTTGAAACATTGAACAAATAATTTTGTCAATATGCTGTCACTATCAAACATTTCATAGATACAGATTCTGTATGCAGCTCTAAAAACTTTCTGATGATAATAAAATGACACATTTTTTGCTTTCAATATCCTTTTGCTTTGACCAGGTAAGAGTGAGGGATTTTTTTATGTGTGCATTTGGTTTCTGTTTCTACTCAAGTAAAGCTGATAATTCTACCATACTTACTAAAATATTGAATTGAATTGAATTTATTACCTAGTGATCTGCCTCATATCAGTATTGCAGAAAATTTTATCCATATGTCTTTAAAGTTTATCCTATCTCAAAGCCATTTTGTCTACCTGTCTGTTCCTTTTTTCCTTCTTTTTCAGAAATATATGTACATAACTAGTGTTTCTACAACATTTTTAGAAAATATGTTTTCAGTAAGACAAATGTAGTAAAAATAGAAGTGGTATTAGTGATGCTTTATTGTTATTTCTTTTTATAAAAAAATGTTTTCTTATCATAAGCAATATGTAAACTACTTCTATTGTTATTGTAAATGTTATTGCTATTGTTATTATCACTATTGAGGTGGGAAGGAATAAAAGAGAGTATGCTCCAAGTCTTTTTTCTCTGTATATATGGATACTTGCTTTCTGTGTCTGTTTGCAAAGAATTAGCATGCCCTTTTCTGAATAACTCATAATAATTAAGTTTATCTGAAGGACCAATCAATCCCTCAAGTCCCTGAACCTCGAGGCAGGGACTGAAGGAATGAGGTCCCTTCCATCCTAAGAAGAGATCATGTTCGAGACAGCCTGAGGAACCTCAACATAAGACTACTCCCTGGGATGTGACAAAATGTATCCTAAGCGTCCTAAGGAAATTGGCTGATGTAGTTGCTAAGCTACTCTCCAACACATTTGAAAAGTCATGACAGTCAGCTAAAATTTACAGTGACTGGAGAAAAGGGTGTATCTATCTATCTCATGCATTTTTAAAACGTGTAATATGGAAGACCCTGGTAACTACTGACCAGTCCACCTCACCTTGATGCCTGGTAATATCACAGAGCAGACTCTCCTGGAAGACATGTCAAAAAGTATGAAAGACAGGAAGGTGATTCGATACAGCCATCATGGCTTCACCAAAGGCAAATTGTGCCTGACGGAACTAGTGGCCTTTTATAACCAAGTAACTACCTCAGCATACAAGGGAAGAGCTATGGATGCCGTGTACCTGGACTTCTGTAAGTCCTTTAGTACAGTCCCTTACAATGTCCTAGACACAAAATTGGAGAGATATGGTTTTGATGGATAAACCATTAGATAGATAAGGGATTGGTGGAATGGCCATGCCCAAACAGTCTGTTTGTCAATGGCTCAATGTCCAAGTGCAAACCAGTAATGAGTGATGTCCTTCAAGGGTCCATACTGTGGCCAATACTACCGGACTAAGATCTTCATCAGTGACATATACTGTGGAATAGAAGGCTCATTCAGCAAACTTACAGATGACACCAAACAATTAATATGCTAGAGGAAGGGATGACATACAGAGGGGCTCTGACAGGCTTGAGGCACTCAAACCACATAAACTTTAGCAAGGCCAAGTACAGTCTCCTGCACGCGGGTTGGGGCAAATTCCAATATCAATATAGACTGAGTGATGAATGGATTAAGAGCATCCCTGAGGAAAAGGACTAGGGGATTCTGGTGGATGAAAAAGTTGAGCATGAACTGGCAGTGTGTGCCTGCAGCTCAGAAAGCCAATCACATACTAGACTTCAAAAAGGAAGCATGACCAGCTGTTTGAGGGAGGTGATTGTTCCCCTCTACTCTGCTTGGTGAGACCCCACCTGGAGTATTGTGTTCAGTACTGTCAACAGACATGGACCTGTTAGAGTGGGGTCCACAGAACGGCCATGAAAACAATCAGATCGCTGGAACACTTCTCCTAGGAAGAAAGGCTAAGAGAGTTGTGGGAACTGGTTTCTCTTCTAAGTGATGCTTACTTGTGACATTTATTTACATTACTTCTCTTAAATTTCTGTTTCGGGGTGGGGGAATCTTTCCTGATTGTATAGGATTTAAAAACTGAAATAAAAGATAATTTTATTTTACATTTGCTCTTCACATGTGAAATAGAAATTCATTCATGAAATAGGAAATCATATAGAGAGTCCTATATGCAAGCATTGCAACATGGGCAGTTTTGAATAAAGCAGTTTTCTGTTTTCAGGTTCCATTTAATCCTACATTTATTACAAAATGAATGAAATCTGAATTCAGATATAAAAGTGATATAGAGGAATGATAAAGGTCCATGTCTAGATAAAGGACCATTTGCATAATTGTTCTATAAAATATACTTCATGTGTTTAACAAGTACAGAAATAAGTAAGTAATTAAATTTAGTTTCTACTTGCTAAGATTTTTCAGTAATAAAATTTGGAGAAATGTAAGAAAAAAGCAGAAATCAGCAAATCATGCTATCTCTCTAGTCACTGTCTATGAGATTGATGGTGTTTGAGAAATTAAAGTGAAACACAGTGAAGAGCCACTCTTTGCATTCTTGGCTATGAAGTGTGCCTTTGCACACTGCAGTCACCTCCCTCTAGCAGCTTCTAATGGAGCCCCTGATGGAGACAGAGCCACAAGGCATGTAAATCACAGGAAACAAACTTTGTAATTACCTTCTGAAAGTGTTTATCTCAGATATTTAAAATCACTTCCTACTCCTGCTTTGTAATCAGAGGTAAACAGTGATATCTATGGATATCTATGGATATCACTGTTCACAAGTGGAAAAAGCCTCCCTGGAAAAATTGGGAAAGATGCAAGAGCTCTCAGCAAGCTCTCAGCAGACTACTGTGAGTGACAACAGAGAAGTCTATCTTGATTTTCAAACAGCTTTTACCAACGGTGTCTCATTAAAGTGATCAGTACTGTAGAATTTACTACAACATAGTCCCCATATGAACTGGTAAAACTTCAGCTAATTAAAATCATATAGCTAGTGTCTTAGCTTTCTTAATATATATCTGATTTATACCTGGATGTTATTTAATACTGTAGGCACAGTATGCCAAAGTATATTTAATTTCATCTGAAAGCAGGTAAAGTACTTACTTACTTAAGGAATACTCAAGGACTTTTTAAGAAACAGAGGTACATCTAGTCTTTTGGACTGAGTTTTCATTCACTTTGAGTCTAGTGAAAACTGTAAATCAGAAAGTTTGAGAGAGTGATGATTTCACTACAAGTTTGGAGCTTTATATCTCTGTGAAATGTTAAAATATATAGTCAAAAATAACATAGTGAGAAAAGCACAGAAGGTATGGTGTAGTGAAACTTTGCTCAGAGTGTGGGTGGTTCTGTAGAACTAAAAGATATAGTTGGGACATCATTGTAAAAGAGCTTTATGGTAGTTGGACTGAAGTGAAACCGAAAGAATAATTCATGACAGAAAAAAGAGAATCACATATACTGTGAAGACTGATGGGAATATCTCCACTGCATCCTGGACAGATAAGAAAATGGAAAGAGCTATGGATAGGAATTCCATATGAACAGGATTTTTTGCTTATTCTTCAGGAAAGAATTATGAGCAATATCTAGCAAATGACTGTAGCCTTCAGTTGTTCACCAGCACAACTCTACAGTGTTTATTTGCTACCCTTTGTAGCAGACTTTTTTCAAATAAGGAACGATGGGTAAGATCCTATAGTATTAGTATAAATATTAAGAACATCACAAAAAAATCATATGTTACAAATTTTAAAAAACCCAAACATTTGCATAACACTAGTGTATAAATTTCTATGAATATCGTATCAGGAACTTCATTAGGTCATACACAAGCTGTAAATTAAAAATCTCTATATTCACAAGAAAAAAAACAGTTAACAATCCAGCTAATATGAAAGGTGCATGCTTTTATATCAGTTTGAGGTTTAGTCAATCATTCAACCACCACCTAAAAAATCTTCATAGTAATAAGAACTTGAGCCAAATGAGAATTTGAGTCAACATAGAATAATCACATAACAAAACTTTCTGAAAACACAGACTATAGCTTGTGTAAAGATTTTTTTATGTAAAATCTGCAAAATTCTGTGAAACCTTGCTTTCATCCAAAATAAAATTAGCATGACTGTTGAAGTAGTTATTTCAGTATGAATAATAACCCATGGGAATAAATAAGGACTTGTGAATTAGAGTAGACAGTGAGTTTGTTTAGCATGTGTAAGGGTTCAGATGTATGATGGTACTTTTGACTTGTCTTTGGCTCTGACATCTGTATTATCTGCATTCCTAAGAGAGACACATATTGCACTGTTGGTCTTTTTCACTTCATGAAGTTATTGAGATATTTTTATTGTTTGACAGATAGAATATATCATTTTTAGAACAAAGCTAAATTTATAATGACTTGCGTGTCTTTTCAGTAGCAGTAACAGCCCAGTTCTTAACTTCAAAGAATGAAGCATCCAGAGACTTACTTTATTAAAAATACAATAAATATAAAGAAACACCCCCTGAGACAACTCAAATGTCCATTGAAATTAAAGTGTGTGGCCTGATGTTCCATGAATGAGAAAACAAAAAACCTCAGGTCTGAATAATATCAACTCTCACTAGTAAACTTGGAATTGAGAAGTATTTTAATACCTGAAAGTCCCCACTTTATTGCCTACAGTACTATGTTTGATTTCTGGTAGGTGAAATGAATTATATTACTTACTCAGGTTCTACAAAGTCTTACTCCTCTCTGGTCTGTATCATATACAGACAGGCATATCTTCATACATCCTTATGAAGTAACAGAATAAAATGTGCCACTCAGACTTTGGGTTTTTTTTGTTGTTGTAGTGGGGTTGTTTGTTTTCCAGTTTAATGCAAAGTTTAAAAACTTGCAAGGTTTTGGGAACATTGGCAAATTAGACCATGGTACAAACTGAATGGAACAATATGTTTAGAAATCATAGTTTCTGTGAAAACAGTCAAAAAAGAGATATTATACTTTAACTAACAGGAAAAATTCATCTCCGATTGCTGAATAGTAACCGTGTTTAAAAAAGAGTCATAGAATCATAGAATAGTTTGGGTTGGAAAGGACCTTAAAATCATCTAGTTCCAACCCCCCTGCCATGTGCAGGGACACCTATATGAAACCACTTGGAAAAAAAGTTTGTGTTAAATGTGTTGAAATATCAGTGGAAAAAAGCAAAACTTACTTGTAGCAGAGTTAAGAGTAAGAACTTACATGTCTGTCTCAGGTTACAATAAACTGCAACATACAATGAAGACGTAAAAATATTTTAACATATAAAACTAACATCCTTCTTGATATTTTCTGAGTTAAGGGCTCCTTAAAATCCTCAGTGTTTTGAGTTCATCCAGGACAGAGGCAGTTTACACATTTCTGCAAGCTTTCCTGTCTCCCAGCATTCTCTTCTTAACTTGAGGGGATGCCTGTGCCCTGCTATCTGAGATCTAGGTGTACTATGGGGGACTCCCTGGGATCCCTGAGATCTTGGTGCCTTCATCTTCACCTACCACTGCAAAAGAGCACAGCAGCTCTTCCAACAGCACACAGAAAACCTACTGGCAGGCTAGGAACAATAAAAATGTTGCTGCCAAATGAAATCCAGAAAGTAAGCAGAGAAAATGAAATATGATCAGGATACCAGCTTTCCCAAAGCACTGCTATTTTTTTTAATGGAAATTTTAATGACTGTGAATGGTTGCACACATCTTGTGAGAAAAGAATAATTCAGAATATTTGGCATAATTTCGTCTTTTCAGGATTGGTTTTACAGTCAATCTTACCTTAAAAAAAATACATGTGTTTTGAAAACTGATGTTAGGAGGTGGTACAAGTTATATTCCTGTAATAACACCACTTTTCTTTAGACAGGCTGGAAAAAGAAAGAAATCTCTTATGCAGTTTGCAAATTACTAATTTTATGCATGTGAGTTTCAGTCGGATTAAGCACGTCTCTTTCTTTTTTGTTTTGTTTTACTGAATTGGGCTAGAGACAGCTTTGTATAGAGAGTATAATTTAGAAATGTCAGAAATATTTTATCTTTCATATGCCATATGTCTGTAAACATTTTAACTAATATCTTTACTTTTGTTTATATGGCTCAAAGATTTAATTAATACAAGAAAGCTAATCTGAATCTGCACAAAAAGCATGAATGTCAAGCAACAAGGAAATACTCATGTATTTGCTTGCTTGCTTTCTTATTTGCTTTTCTTCTCCCTTTCTTTCTCTTGTTCACGTTGAATCATTTTGAGCCTGATTATTTGTATTTTATATTACAACTACATTAATATTTATTTCTCCGTTTACCCATAATGAGACTAGAATTAAAGGACTATGCTGTCCTGCCCCACTTGGCAAGTATGTGCGAAGCTGATCTTCTACCATATTCTGTGCTGTTCATGGGGGAAACCACAGGCCCTCCAGATGTCGAAAACAAAGCAACCATTAATTTTATCTTAAACTTCCCTAAAATTGTATCAGGAGGAACAAAATTCTGGGCAAATTCCTATTCTTCTAAAAGATCTGAAGTAGAGGGATAAAAGGAGAAAGGAAAGAGAGAAGGGGAGAAAACAGAGAAATAACCTCACCTCCCCATGGATCCAGAAACATCTTGTTGCTCAGTGAATGGAAATTCTTCCAGTGGTAGTCCTTTCAGCTGTAGTCCTTGTAGCCAGCGAGCCCTTCTGGGGTCCAGTGCGGAGGGATATACCACCCGGCTGCAGGACGGCTCTTTTTTATAGGGTAGGGTTCTCTTGGAACCCTCCTACAGGTGGAGACTCATTCTCAGGGGAATCTGGTGAGCCCCAACCCAGTTCATGTCGTGCTCTGATGGGTGCACAGTGTCTACGTCACTGCCTCTGGACAGTTTGTTGCTGTTTCTGGGCAGTTGATCTTCATGGTCTCAGGGCAGACAACACAGGAAAACCATCCCCACCTTCCTGGAGCTCAATTCCTGCTCTGCCACCAGCCATTTGCCCAAGCGATAACTAGCTGTCAGTTCCTTTTATCTTTTGAGTTGTTTTGAGACAAACACAAAAAGGGCCTCTTGACCATCACATCATTTTTTACTTAAGTGTCATTATAAAGATCAATAAATATCTTCTATGTCATTTCAAAAAGATCAATAAGCTACTAAAAGACAAGGGTTGAGACAAGGTTAAGACTTATAAAAGAATCTCAGTAACTTATATGAAATTACTGTGGTTTGATGCCCCCTAAAGACCAAGAATTCTCAAGTCAGTTTTCTGTGAGAATATAATTAGATGTACTGTTGGTGTATAGCATATCTGTATGCTGTCTGGTATTTTGTGTTGACCAAAAATTATGATAAATACGTTGCCATCAATAGAAACCTCAGTGGATATCTGCAAATCAGTCACCTGAGTAAGTCCTTAATTGGAAGAACTCACACATTTGACATGATACCAACAATGAGATGAAGAAATACGATTTGGATGCACTTTTCTAACCTTACAGTACTGGCTTTACAACTACATGGCATTCCACAAACTAAGATAAACACTGTAGAAGTTATGAATGCTTCTTTGAAAGGAAAGCATCAAGGTTAAGAGTAAGAAAGTAATCTTTTAACTCCCAGATTCATGTTTCTTAGTGAAAAAGACCTTCTAGATCTACATGCATAAATGGAACCACAGGAAAGACAAACAGAGTTGGCCTTCTCTACCATACTTAGATGCTACCTTTTGATTCATCACAGCTGAAACATTCACAGCTCAGTCTTGGGTCTAACTTGACTTCAGTCTTCTAGCAGCACTGCTAAACTGCATCACCATGACTAATTAAGTGATCTATAGAACTGCTGAAAACTGCACTGTAGAAAACCAGGCATTTTTCCAAATGTACTATTCAATCAGTGAATGCTGATAGTTTGGACACAAAAGACGTACGAATTTCCAGCAACAGAGTTTTCTTTAAACAGCTTATGAAAAAAAAAAAAAAAAAGATAATTTCTTTAGCTCACGTTTTTAATGTCATCACCTGACATGATCTGCTTTTGAAAATTTTTAGTTTTGTTTTGTGTTTTTGCAGCATCCGCACAGTGATCCACAGAAGATCTGGTGATAGTGTCAGGAGTACAGAGACAATGCGACTTCTCAGCACTGAAGAACAGCATCTTAAACCTAAGAGTTATTGGCAAGTTCATATTAAAATGAATGTGCCTTGGTAGGTCCCTGTCTCCTTCTCTGTACCTTCTTGTCAGCAAGATCAAAACATCCCAGTCAAGTATCACAAGGTATTGCACATTTATTATATCCTGCTTCTTGTAGTTTTATTGCTTTTCTAAATACGTATTTTCCACAATCAACAAAAAGATTTGTTTGTGACAATTCTGACATCCTCAGCACTTAGTCTATGTAAGTGATGGGTGATGTGGTGAATGAATCTGAATTGCAATGCTCTTCCTGACTGTTTTGCTCAGTCAAAGTAGAGAGCACAGAACACATTTACATTAAGAGTAGTCTCTTTCAGAAAGAGAAATGAGCACTTGGATTTTGATAACTGTCAAAAGAGTATTTTGTTGAAAGGGAAGACTTTTGATTTTGGCATGTTTCATTAATGGTTTTTACTGTCAAAGTTTTTTTCTGAGCATCCATTTTCTACTTTTGAATATCTTGTCACTTGGGCTTTAACTCTTGCGTATTGTCCTTTTCCCTGAAGAGAGAATTCAGCTACTGTTGGCTCTTCTGTTAAATTTTACATCTCAGTGATAATAAAATATCAAATAAGCTATTTTATGGCCTTTTAGCAATGCAGATGGATGGATTCAGATCAGAGAAATGTATTTGGTCATAGAAGTCATCTAACATATGCCATTCTTTAATTGATGGTAGATCTATTAAATATGAAATGCAGGACCAGAAATTGATGTTACACTTTTAATCCCGGTTATGTGGCTTTTTTTTGTTGGTTTTTTTTTTTTTTTTCCAGGTCATTGAAACCTCTAAAAGATGCTGAAGTTAATACCACTGGTCCCCATATTTAATAGGAAATAGCTGAATAGCAGATGGGATGAACCATAAGTGCAAAGCATGAATAACTTGCTAATCCCCTTGAGGCAGGATATTACTCTAAACATACCTTGTCTTGATTTATTTTAATATGTATTACTTTTTTTTTGGTTTTTTGCATCCCTTTCTTTGTGTGTCTATACCCTTTATGCTTAGTGTTCTGGGTTATAGAGGGGGACCTGAAAGGATGTTGAAATAAATCTGTTACTATTCAGTTGTTGTCTTTTTAACAGTCTTCTTTCAACATTTTGTAACCAGGCTTTGTGAATCAGTACAACATGACTCATAAGACTAAATATTTCTGCTCTGATAGTTTGATTGAAACGACAGAATTAAGGTTAACATTGGTAACATTAGATCCAGGATCCAAGCCACTTAGTGAGGTTTCCTGGAGAAATTGTATCTACATCTACAGAAATACAGTAAAATCCATCATGAAGAGACTTGAAATTACTAACATTCACACTTCAGCTTTCCAAAATTTATGCAGCAGAATTTTGAAGAGGCAATTAAGAATTCATTTATTTTATGTATTACCTTTGAAGTATTAGGACATCAGCATAGATAAATGTTCTAGTTTTAGGGAAGGACATTGATTTTTTCTTATTAAGTATGGTAATAAAAAATAGCATAAATAAAACAACCTAGAATTGCTCTATCTCTGACATCTTCATAAAGACAAGCTTGCCAATCCTACTTGTTTTTCCTTCTTAACGCCTTCTAACAAAACATTATGTATTGATTTCTTTTGGAACAATGCCTAGTAATTTCACCTTTGAGGAACTGACAGCTTCCAAATGAAAACATATTTCACTGCAGAAGTACACAGGTCTTCCCAGCAGGTAAAATGTAATTTAAAGTACATTATTTGTAAGGTAGCATTCTTCATGTGAGTGAATGAAAATGCCACAGGCACACTGCATAGTTCTCTTTGAGGTTCAGCTAGTGAAGTTAAGCTGACCTCTTCATTCTATGTTAACAAACAACATTTTGCAGAGTTGCAAAACTCTTTGGTAAAGCTCAAAAGAACAGTTAAAAGTGCAGTGTTAATAAAGGCCAGTACTCCTCTGGGTTTCACAAAAAATATTTAATGACAACTTCTCTTTAAACAATTTCTTATCAAATATAGTTAGATTGCTTAAGTATTTAACAGGTAACCTCACATAATGATTGCTCAATTTAAAACCTGGTAAAACCAGAGTAGATTACACACAAGAGATAGGTATGTGAGAAGAGGGAGGACAAATAAGAAAAGAAAGGAATTCTCATGGCATTTTTGTTGCCTTACAGCTCAGCAATCTGTAAATAGATCTGTGTTTACCATTTATATCTTTTTAAAAATGTTACTCTTGCAACTCTGACCACAGTCCAAGAAATGAAATAATCTTTTGTTCTTTAGGACTTATGAATTAAGATCCCAGCATGAGCTAAAAAGGGAGGAAATCAACACACCTATGATTAATATTATGTACCATATTGCTCCCACAGAGATAATTGAAAGCTTTCTGACCTGTGTTACAAACAGAGTATATATGACTTGGCTTAGAGACTGGAGAGAAGTCAGCAAACATGACACACAAAGTGGATATTTATATGCAACAGTATGGAAAGAGTTAGGTCATTAACTTGCAAAGGAAATTTGTTGTTCACTAAAAACTTTGGTAAGAGCTTTAATTTCAGAGGTGCTCTTGCCAAACTTATAGTATCTTGAGAAAGATTAGTCTCCACAGTTCTAGAATTCATTCTTTTAAAAGAGATTAAAAGGGGCATAGAGTAAATATTGTATTCAAAATGATGTGTAGCTTTTCAAAATTTTGACCTTTATGTATAGGTTTATGATAGACAATCTTTATGTCTGGATCCTGTGTCATTTTGACAATGGAAAAGTGTAGTTAATCTTTAATATGCTTTCTTTACCTCCAGTTATGTCTTAACGTCTGTTTGTTACTCAAAATTTTGCTATGAGCACACCATATATATGAAAGCAAGAATTCACCACGAGTATAAATTGTCTACTGACACATGAAAGCCTCAGTATTAGCACAGTCAAAATGGTTATACAAAAACTTCCTAGCCTCTCCTTATCTCTGATGGGATGCTTACCCTTCCACATCTTTCAATTGACAAGATTGAGAGAGAGTACTGTGTAAAGTTATCAACATTCTCAGTATCTCCCTCTGAGAAGTATATGTTTACCATAAGGTTTTCTTCCTCCTTATCTTGGATCTTTGGGCTATTTTGGGGCTACATGTGTGGAAGGTTTGTTTTGGGTTTGTTAGTTTGTTTGTTTTTTCTTCTATTTTCTCACAGCCCCATCACCCCTTTCAGGGACTTCCACCTAAAGCCAAAGTGGCACAGTCACCTCCCCCAGCCCCACCTCCCCTCACAGGGGCTGCCATTTGTCATCTGCTGAGTCCCCAGCCCAGTCAGGCATGTGCCACATCAGAGATCATGGGGCTTAAACTAACAGAGGACAGTCCACAAGCACTGCTCCTCTTGGCAGTGGTCAGCACTTTCAAAACAGCTGAAACCAGATAAGACTCAGGCAACAATGATGAAGCCCAGAGACGCAGTAGTTAGGGTTGGAAAGGACCTTAAGACAGAATTATAGAATCATAGAAGAGTTAGGGTTGGAAA
>NW_009937159.1:0-348 GCF_000696875.1 Nestor notabilis
CCCACCCAAATTGGTCTCATTCACCCCAAAACGGACTATTCCCACCCCAACATGGGTTATTCCCATCTAAATTAGTCTCATTCACCCCAAAATGGACTATTCCCACCCAAACTGCAGCTGTTTTCCCCCAAAAATGGGCTATTCCCACCCAAATTGGTCTCATTCACCCCAAAATGGACTATTTTCACCCAAACTGCAGCTGGTTTGCCCCCAAAAATGGGGTATTCCCACCCAAATTAGTCTCATTCACCCCAAAACGGGATATTCCCACCCAAATCACGGCTGTTTCACCCCCAAAATGGGTTATTCCCATCTAAATTAGTCCCATTCCCCCCAAAACAGGATATT
>NW_009937159.1:1148-2066 GCF_000696875.1 Nestor notabilis
AAATTAAGGCTGTTTCCCCCCAAAAATGGGGTATTCACACCCAAATTAGTCCCATTCACCACAGAATAGACTATTTACAACTAAGCTAGGGTTGTTTCCCCCCCCAAAAATGGGCTATTTCCACCCAAATCAGGGCTGCTGCCCTCCAAATTAGGGCTTTCCCTGCCAATTAGAGCCCTTCTCCCCAAAATGGGCTGTTTCCCCCCCAAAATATGCTCTTTCCACTCAAATTAACACTGTTTCCCCTCAAAAAAGCTATTTCCACCCAGATTAGGAGTGTTTCCTCCCAAAATGGGCTATTTCCACCCAAACTACAACTCTTTCCACGCAAAAAACGGATATTCCCACCCAAATCAGGGCTGTTTCCCCCCCCAAAATAGGTTATTTCCACTCAAATTAACACTGTTCTCCCCCAAAAGGTGCTGTCTGCACCCGAATCAGGGCTGTTTCCCCCCAAAAAGGCCTATTTCCACTCAAATTAACACTATTTCTCCCTCAAAAAGAGCTATTTCCACCCAAATTGAGCCTGTTTTCCCCCCAAAATGGGCTATTCCCACCTAAATCAGGGCTGCTTCCCCCCAAAATGGACTATTCCCACCCAAATTAGGGCAGTTTCCCACAAAAATGGGCTATTCCTACACAAAAAGAGCTATTTCCACCTAAATTAAGGCTGTTTCCCCCCAAAAATGGCTATTGCCACCCAGAAATGGGCTATTCTCACTCAAATCAGAGCTGTTTCCTCCCAAAATCAGACTATTTCTACTCAAATTAACACTATTTCTCCCTCAAAAAGGGCTATTTCCACCCAAATTAAGGCTGTTTCCACCCAAAATGGGCTATTTCCACCCAAACTACAACTCTTTCCACGCAAAAAACGGATATTCCCACCCAAATCAGGGCTGTTTCCCCCCCCAAAAT
>NW_009937159.1:2228-2705 GCF_000696875.1 Nestor notabilis
AAGAGCTATTTCCACCCAAATTGAGCCTGTTTTCCCCCCAAAATGGGCTATTCCCACCTAAATCAGGGCTGCTTCCCCCCAAAATGGACTATTCCCACCCAAATTAGGGCAGTTTCCCACAAAAATGGGCTATTCCCACTCAAATCAGGCCTGTTTCACCCCAAATTGGGCTATTTCCACCCAAACTAGGGCTGTTCCCCTCCAAATTAGGGCTTTCCCTGCCAATTAGAGCCCTTTCCCCCAAAAATGGGCTATTTCCACCCAAATTACAGCTGTTTCCCCCCAAAAATGGCTTATTCCCACCCAGAAATGGGCTATTCCCACTCAAAGCAGAGCTGTTTCCACCCCAAATGGGCTATTCCCACTCAAATCAGGGCTGTTTCCCCCCAAAATGGACTATTCCCACCCAAACCAGGGCTGTTTCCCCCCCAAATGGACTATTCCCACCCAAATCAGGGCTGTTTGTCCCCCAACGCG
>NW_009937160.1:0-2909 GCF_000696875.1 Nestor notabilis
CGGTTTTCTTTTTTTTTTTTTAAAAAAAAGAGATTGTTTAGTCTCTTGGATTCCTTGCACATTAAAATGATCGTATGCAGCATCTGGATTAAAACATATTGTCTAATTTGCCTTGTCATTCTGGCTAACAGAAGGGAGTTGGCAGGATGTGCCCGCAGTTTCTTAGATTATTTTGCTTTTCTAAGTAGGAATAAGTACGATTTACAAGTTGAAGATCGGTTTACTAACTTCTGAGACTGAGAAAAAGAGAGCACAGAAGTAATAGCTACTTGGGATGCTGGTGGGTTTTAAGACCTCTTCCAGATCTTTTACATTGTCTTGTTTTACTTTCTTATTTAAAATCCATTATTTGACTTAGCAATTTCTAACTAAGGGTTGCTCCTTCAGCATTTAAAGATGTAACCCCGTGGGTGGGAGTTGGAGGGAAAGCTAGAGATTGGCTTTTCCCAAAATAATTACGCACACTGAGTCACCCGTTTTATTTATACTCAACAGTGTTGAACCCCTCATATTGTTTATTACAGAAAACAGGAGGACACCGCCAAGGGGAGGAAATGCTGCTTTTCATACCACAACAAAGCGTGAGACACTGAACACCAGCACCACAGCCTTAAACGCAGACAAAACAAAGTCATCCAAACCAGTACCATGCAAGAAAAACATTATTTAGACCAAACACTCGGCATGAATAGTCCTCCACTTATCCCACTGTGATCCATTAGTCCCTCGGTTCAAAAAAACTTTCTCGGCCCCTCTTACTCCCTTTTCCAGAAACTTTGTTCCCATCTTCCAGCCCAGCAGTGAACCCCTTACAGGTATTTTGGAAATTAAACGTGTTAGTTCCTCGAGCAAATCTTGAAAATCCCTCAACAACTTTAAGAAGGACCAGATCTCCAGAGCCTTTGGGTCCTTCTGCCATAAACCAGAGGAATATTGCCCCCATCTTCCTCCTCACCCCCAAAAAACCAGGACATGTGAAAAAAAACCAGACATGTGAAGCTTAAATGGCTTCATCAAGGATTTTTTAATTCACCTTTTTCCCTTCTCCTCTTCTCCTGCACAGAATTGAAGTAAAATAGTGCTTTAAAATGATTTCTAGTTTTGAAGGATTTCTGAGTAAAGGATGGATTATTTTTTTCTTTGTAAAAAAGTAGACATAAGGGTTGCTGGCTTAGTTCTCTAAACGAGAAGAAGGAGGGGAAGAAAGTTCCCCTTAACTGCATCTTATTTTAAAATATCTATCCATACAGGAACTCAGCACATTTTCATTTCCCATTCCCCTAAATCCCAAACCAGATTTTATTGTGGTGGATGAGGATTGTTTTGCATGAAAAGCTCAAAGCAATTAATACTATTCATGGGTGTGACTAGGACTAAAATGAACAAATCCGCAAATGCACTGTTGGAACTCAACTCCTTTATTGTTTTGGTTTTAACTGTATGTTTGTACCTCTTGGAAAATGTATAGTTGTATTTAGGGCTTTTTTTTAAAAAAAAAAAAAAAAAGTAAAAATAAATGGAGCCAGGGACATTTCAGGATAGGAAAATGCTTCCCCCAGACAACTGAGGGGAAAACATTCAGAACTAGCTTCCTGCTGCAGCTTGTACACAGAGAATGATCCTGTGTCCTCTGTGATATTTCCCAGAAAATAATAATAGAGAAGAAACACCACAATACAAAATGTATGAACTCTAAATCTAGCCTTTACCACTCACCTCCCCCTCCCCATTCATGTGTGTGTCTGTACAGGAACACATGTGTAACAGGCTGATGTGTTAAACCCCAGTAATTTCCTGCCTGAAACTGTGGACCAGCTTCTGCCTTCGGTCTGGGGCGAGGTCTGTGCCTCAGCCCTCTCACCATGAGGTGTGCACGTCCCTTTAGCACCCAGGGAGCCCACCCAGCAAAGGGAGGGGGGAGAGGGAGAAAGGAAGGGTTACAGTGGAAGCCATATAAGAATGGAGTAAATTTTTCAAATTCGCGGGGGGGGGAGAGGGGGGAGGAGGACACGAGAAAGACTTCCATTGCAGGAACAGGGGGAAGGGGATTTGAGAAACAAGGATGTCATTCTGCCTCACATTACCTGAGTACAGACTTGCTACTTGTATCTCAAGTCCTTCGACCTCTTCCACAAGAAGGAATTTAACTCCAGCCTGACGGCTGCTTCATGCCATTATTGTTTCATGGTCGTTAGTGGATGCAGCAACACAGTGGTTTAGAATTTGAGGTTTAGAGGCTATTTTGGTTTCAGAAATCCTAGTGGTAGATGTCGGCAGCGGATTAAAGTGCCACCGAAGCTTTCCCATCAGCTCCTGGAGGAGTCCCTGTTCTTCCTCCTCCTTACCCCTTCCTCTACCATGTACTTATGTTTCATATGGACACATGCTTGAGATTACACACACACCTCGCTTACACACGCAGTCACACACTGCCTTAATAGCACTTTCAGCATTGTTCTCAAGCCAACTTAGTGCTTCTTAACACCTTTAAGCTCCGACAGAGAGCATGGCAAACTGTGTTACTACGATTTCCTTGCTCGACAAGAACCTGAGAGTGCTGCTCTCTTCTGTGCCAGCCACGCAGTCTGCTCCAAAGTTCCCAGCGTTTCAGCTTCCCCTCGTGGGCAGAGAAACCTCTGAACTTTAACCGGCTTACTTCTAGCTCAAGGAACAACAAGAGGCCACTGAGAGCAGGTTTATGGAGACAACTGTAGGGAAGCACGTTTTGTCCTCAACAGGCGAGCTAGTTACCGCGCCGGACGCTTAGCCCTAGCGCTGGCGCAGGATTTACGGCGTATTATGTTAAGCAAAATGTCACCTCCTCACTCCCCACCCGACCCGGCTCCACTCTGAAAAGCCGCCCACAACTGCGGGGCCCAGTGAGGCCGCGGCGCTGCCGGGTTGAGCTG
>NW_009937161.1:0-1450 GCF_000696875.1 Nestor notabilis
TGCTGAGCTCTGCTTGAACTGAACATCGAACTGCAATGCTCAGTCTGCTTTTGCATCACCATCCATCCTGCCGGCCTCCAGCCCTTCCGCTTGGGTACCCATCCATCTCCCCTTCCTCCTGGGTACCCATCCCGTCCCATCCAAAGCAGCCTGACATCTCCTTGTTGTTCTCCTCCTCCTTTATTCTATTTTCTTTTTAATCTCTGGCTACTAGACCTTAAATCTCAATCTGTTGCATGTGTTTTTGGGTCCTATTTGTCTGTATGGGTGGGAACAGCTGAGTAAAGGGCTGCCAGCATCATCAGCTTGGAGTTACGGAGCAGAGGAGCTGGTCCTTCTCTGGATACAGGAGCATCCATGCATCCCATCCCAGTGCAAGCATCCCTCCATCCCTGTGCAAGCATCTCTCCATCCCAGCGCAAGCATCCTTCCATCCCTGTGTGAGCATCCCTCCATCTCTCTCTGAGCAACCCTCCATCCCTGTGCGAGCATCCCTCCATCCCTGTGTGAGCATCCCTCCATCCCTGTGTGAGCATCTCTCCATCCCAGTGCAAGCATCCCTCCATCCCTGTGTGAGCATCCCTCCATCCCCCTCCATCCCTGCCAGCTGCAGCCCCACTTCCCCAGATAATGAGAGTGAGTTTAAAAAACTTAAAGCCTCTTCCTGCTCGCTGGTGACTGACACAAATGGAGTTCATATTTAATCATCTGTTAACTCGTTGTCTATTATAGCTCTTTAATAGCACCATAGATATTCTTAATGAAGCATGATTTAAGGTATTTACAGCTCTAGGACCGACAGACATCACTCACAGTGTGCAGGTAATGAGGCGTAAAACAGCTCTGGAAACCGTAAAAATGGGAGAGAGAGAGTGAGGAGGGAGCAGCAGCGAGGAGTTGGGAGCGGAATTGTGCCGGGTTTGTTTTAAAATGTTTAGGCATTTAAAGTCATTTCAGCTTTCCCGAGGTGTCTGGGAGCGCGGAGTTCAGCGATTCCCGGTGCTGGTAACCCCTGCTGTGCCGGGAATGGGCTCAGCCTTTGTGCTCCCAGGCCGGGACAGTGGCCGCAGCAGCTCCTTCCCCTTGCATGGATGGGAGGAAGCGGTACAAACGCCTTTGAGGGTCCCCAGGGGCCGTGTGGGTGCATGAGCTCTTCCAGAAGTGATGCCCCAAAGCAAAACCTGTCTCTTTTGGGGTGCATTTGCCCTCAGTGGTGCTGGTTGCTTTGCCCACTCAGTGGCTTACGGTGGGGACGGATGACCCTTTCCTTTGCCCACTTACAAATGCCACCCTGTGCCATCCTCTTGGGTGTTTAGTTGGGTATTTTTTTTCCCTTTTTCCCCTCCCCCCCCCAAAATAATAAAAAGGAAAAAATCCCACCCAAAGCCCAAGCCAAGATTTGAAAATAATTTGTGACGGAGGTGCCATTCTGCATCAAAATATTGTGTAG
>NW_009937161.1:1461-9176 GCF_000696875.1 Nestor notabilis
GTCACCAATCCATGTGTCCCCCCATGTGATAGTAATTGGGTTGGAAGGCTGCGCTCTGCCACCGCGGCCGCTCGCTGCCGCCTCCTCCTCCTCACTTCCCTCGAGTTCATCCCTGTTCCCTGCCTGCGGAGCAGCGCTGCCGGCCCCGCATCCCCAACCCAGGGACAAGCACTCATTAGCTTGTCCCTGAAGCCGTGTGTCCAAATGGCAATAAATAGCTACTGGGATGGAGGGGGGGATGAAGCAACAGCTCAGAAGGGATTTGGGGTGTTAATTCCCTTTTTGCAGGTTTCTCTTTTGTTTTCTGGGTTTCTCTTCTGGCTGGAGGATGGACCGCGGTGGGGCTGGAATGTGCCGGCCCATTCCCCTGATGTGTGGTGCTCAGTTTGCAGGTGATGATGATGGTGATGATTTAGACAGACCTCAATTCTGGGGAAACCCAGGGTGTGATCTGCAGTGGGGTCTCTGAGCGAGGAAGTGCAACCTGTTGCTCTTCTCCCTCCCTGAAAGTGATGCAGAACCTCTTGCAGACTTCTATGTACATCATCATGGACCCCTGGGAAAGGTTTATCCCACTTTCCCACTGGATTACATTAAGTGTGTAACACACCCGTCTCAGTTCTCTTGCAAGGAGCTGGTTTATTCTGCTATGGGAGAAAACAAACTCTTCTCCTTTCGTAGCAAACGAACCACTCCTGAAAGCATTCCAAGGCCTTCATTTGGGAACAGCCCCTTAACGTGCTCGCTTTAACAGCCCGGGATTAATCCGTTCTCATTAGAACATTAGGCTGCATAAATATTTGGCTGGCTCCACTGCGGCGAGCCCCAGGGGAGAGCCAAGGGATGGGGAGAGCTGCAGAGTGCTGGAAAGTCAATGAAGTTCCCTTTGGCAGCACAGGGCTGGGGATGGAGCTGGGTTGAGCCTTAAGAAAGTGCTGCTTGTCCCCTTGGGCAAGTCCTGTGGAGCAGGGTTAATATTGCTGACCTGTTTGTTTGCAAGGGGAGAAAGAGTATAAAATAAGAAGGTGAAACCCTGCCGTGCTCAGCAGCAATTTCCCAAAGGCGCAAGAACGGACCCGGTTGCAAACAGTTCTCTGCCTGTCTCACCCCCCCATGCTGTTAGCCACCGAGGAAGGAGCTAGAATCTCTCCTTGGCGAAGCGTCAGCAGCAGAATTGCTAACTATGTGCCCGTTATAGAAACTTTTTAGTACTGGGGACAAGCCAAGAAAAGAGCCCAGATTGACTCTCAGCTCTCAGCTGGTGCTCGCAGCACTTCCACCTCGCAGGAAGAGCAGCACTGCTTTGACTCTTGCACTGGAGGGATGCAGGCTGGACCCTCGAGCCATCACCCTGGAGAGCCAGGATGATGTTTCCCAGGATGCTGGGCTCCCTGCCCATCCAGGAACTCCTGCCCCACTCCAGCAGGTTGCTTTGAGTATCTTTAGATGCTCGGGATGCGGTTCAGGATGCATTGCCACATCCCAACTCTGCACCAAAGGGACTGGCCAACCTTATTCTGCATCGTCTTTTGCCATCAGTCACCCTGATTGCAGTGAGATACTATGGCCTATTGCAATGAGGAGCTTCAGCCCCTGGGGACGCAGAGGGACTTCTGGCTCTGACACCATCTTAATCTGTCGATGCCATGGTTTGCTTCTGCAGCAGCTCCCTACCTTATAGAATCACGGAATGATTTGGGCTGGAAGGGACCTTAAAGCTCCTCCAGCTCCAACCCCTGCCCCGGGCAGGGACACCTTCCACTAGAGCAGGTTGCTCCAAGCCCCTGTGTCCAACCTGGCCTTGAGCACTGCCAGGGATGGGGCAGCCACAGCTTCCTCTCTTGGCACACTCCTTAGCAGCTGTAAAGATGTGGATGGCAATGAGCTGGAAATCTCACTTACCCCCTTGGCGAGGGGCTGGCTGCTGCCAGCGGCTTTTGCTGTGAGCAGTGTAACAGCCCTTGCTCCGGGCAGGAGAAATGAGGAGCAGTTCCAAGGGACAGACAAGCTGGGGAGGATCCAGATGGACTTTCCAAAACCAACCACATCCATTTCTATCCTGTGCTGGGAAGGAGGCGCCAGGCTGAGGCCTGTCTGGGGCTTTGCCAGTTTTCCTTAGTTTGGGGATTGAATTCCTATGGCGAGTGGGACCAGCAAAGCTGGGCACCATCCGGGTTCCCTGCACCAGCAGGAGAAGGTGCATTTCACGCCGAGTTTCTCCATGCCCTGCAGCAGGCATGCCAAGGGGATGGGGCTTTGCTCTGGCTCCATCCACAGCCAAGTGTGGGCATTCCCGGTAGGACACAGCCCCACGGCTGCCCTGGTGCTGCCGAAAACGCTGGGGCTCTGCATGTGTGCTGCTTCCATGTGTGCTGGTTTCCAAGGAAACCACTTGCTCTACATGTGTGTCGCTTAACACCCTATTTGCTTTCATTTGGATAAGTCTTTAATTCCTGTGCAGCCCCAGCTCCGCGGGATCTATAGAGCCGTGTGTGTATCCTCAGCGCACAAATCCCTCTCCTGCCTGCCTGCCTCTTGCAAAGTCCCTGCCTGCTCGGAGCTACTTTCCCAAACCTGTGCCTAATTGGAATAGCTGCTTCTTCCTCCAGGAATAACGGGATATATCACGGCTGCTTCCCTCTAGAAACAATTAGCAGGGAAAACACGACGCGCTGTCATCTGCCACCGGCTCTGCTGCTTTGGCTCTGTTTCGGGTGTTGAAGCAGGGCAGGATGCCCGAGCCCAGGGATGTGGGGTGCAGAACTGGGGGGGAAGCAATGGATCCAGCTGCAGCACTGACCCCTTGGGGAAGGCAGCAGCTTGTGGTAATGGTTAAAGTTTGACTGTTAAAGGCCTGGTGAGAGGGATGGCTGGGAGAGCAGGGAAGGGGGATCCTTGGAAGGAGGGACCCTTGGAAGGGTGACAGTTGGAAAGCTGACCTATGTATGAGCCCAGCGGTGACCCCAGCGGTGTGACACTGGTGGGATGCACCGTGTCCCACACGCCAGCAGCTCCTCAGTGCCCTGGGCTGAGCAGGAAAGGGCAACAAGGTGTTGAGGGTGCTTTGTTACCCCTAATTTTCAGCTGTGTTAACCCAAAATGGCTTGTTCTTTCCTCTGCCCCTGCAATGTGAGGTGCTGCCCGTATTTTCTGTTCTAAACCCACTTTCCTCCTTCCCAAAGCTCCCCGGGGCTGGTTCATGCTTGTAAAGCTGAGCAGCTCCCGTGTCACTCTGGGCTGGCTCCTGTTTGGAGCCCTGACAGCAGCTAATGCTGTTAGCCTGTGTCGAGGAGGGATTTCAGCATTAAAATACCCCCAGAACTCAGGCTGCTCCATTGCTTGCAAGGAAAGACAAGCCAAACCCACCCAACCTGCATCTGGGGACAGGGGTCTGAGGGTTTGCCTGGATTTGGGGGTGATTTTGGGGTGATGGGGGGGATTGGCGCGGCTCGGCTGCTCGCACGGGATGCGACAGCACCTAAGCACCGGGAGATTAACTCGGGTCGTAGAGGGCTTTGCTATCTTTAGGTGGAAGGTGAAGGATTGTGCCTCTTAGGGTGGCCCGCAGGTGATGAGAGAGGAAAATCCCTTGGTCCCAGCCCGGCTTGGGGCCGCTGACCCCAGCTCCCATCCCTGTGGGGGTCTGGCCTCACCAGCACCTTTCTAGGCCACAATCTGTCCTGCATTGTGAGCCTGCTGTTAACTTCACTTGCACTCTATTCTCGTGTTTGCTGTTATTTTTTAACACTTCTTTTTTTCCCCTTCCCCCCCCCCCACCCTGTCCCACTCACCACTTTTTCTTGCATAAAAGCACTACCCTCTCCCCAGAGCCTGCCTGGAGCGAAGGCATGGTCTGTACAACTGCAATTATTTCCAAGAACAGATGGAGTGAGGAGCAGAAAGTCTGTTAATAGTAATAGAAATGCTACATGTTAACCTGGACAGCACACGATGACAGTCCCATGACTACACGTTCTGTTCCCACCAGCTGGGCTCCCGAGCAGAGACGAGAGCTTCAGAAGCGCCGCGCTCGGCTCCGCACCCTCCCCAAAGTTAGAGCTCAAATTCCTTCACACTTCCAGTGCAGGGATTTTGGGTTGTTTTGGGCTGCTTCTCCCCCTCCTCCTCCTCCTTCCCATTAGGCGCCGGCGAGGAATAATGTTGTTTTTTCTCTGGGATGCTCGCAGGGATGCAGCTGTGAGGAGCGTGGGGAGGGTGGTGGCAGCTGTGCTTCAAGGTCCTCATGCAGTGGCATCATCACAATCCCTTTTCCATGAACACATCTGCATGCACAACCCGCTGCAATGCAAAGCATGGAATGGTTTGGGTTGGAAAGGAGGGTCCTTAAAGCTCACCCAGCTCCAACCCCTGCAATGGGCAGGGGCACCTTCCACTAAAGCAGGTTGCTCCAAGCCCCTGCGTCCACCGAGCACTGCCAGGGATGAAGTGCTGATCCAGGCGGGAATCGCTGCACCAGGGCAGCAGCTCCATGCTGGCTGCTTTCCCAGGCAGGGCGGTTGTGTGAGTTTGGGTTTTTCTCAGTGACTTTTGCAAACCATTTGCTAAATGGGTTGAAATCTTGGTTTTCTGGTTAAACCCGTGCTCAGTGCGGAGGTGGGGGCTGCAGGAGGGGCTGCGCTGTGCCCGGCACCGCGGGGCTGCAAAGGGAAGGGGCTATGGGGAATATGGAGGTATGGAAAAACCCCAGCGCTCCATTGCCCCATTTGCCTCGACCAGGGTTGGGAAATTAGGCAAAAGGTTTGTCTCAGCCCCTTTCACCAGTCTCGCTGGGAAAATCTCTGCCTGGTTTCACAAGCGACCGGAGGATTCAGGCGCGGGGCTCCGGCTGATTTCGGTGGGAATTGCATGGCTAAATCCTCCAGCCCTTTATGAAACCTCAGCCTCGGGCAGGCTGGAGCAGTGCACGGCACCGCTGGCGAGCTGACAGATGCACCTGGAGGTTTTATTAGGATATAGATCCCTTAATCTGGGTGCTTGCAGGATAAGCTGGTGCCTGAGGTCCTGCCAAATCCTTTGAGATCAGCAGGTTTTCTATCCACAGCCTCCAGAGGTCACTTCAAACCCAACTCCATCCTCAAGGGACCAAAATATCCACCTTGCCTCATAGACTGATGGCACCTTTGGGTGCTGGACATGCTTGGTGGGGACCTGGGGTGGGCTTTTGGGCCTTAACCAGCATCATCTCTGAGTCCTGCTCTCTTCGCCCAGTTGCCATCACCCAGAGAGGTACCTGGGTGCATGGTGAGGCCGTGGCTTTGCCTTCTTGCAGCACCCATGGAGTATCTTTTGGTTAGTTTGGGGTTTGTTCTGTAGAGCTTAACTCCTTGCAACCACCCCCATGGAGACTGGGGTGTCCAGCCTGTCCCCAGGCACCACCGAGGGCTGGAGTTGCATTTGAATCCTAAAAATACCCTGTTCTCCCCTGAGGGATTGCAGCCCTCGGCAGGAAGTCCCCTGTGCTGCGGTGCATCAGTGCCCTGTGCCGCTGTAGGATGTGGTTTAGAGGGGGAAGGCAGGGAGGAAACTCTCTTTGGTGCCTTTTATTTGGAGGTAGCAGAAACCTGCCCTGGGCTTCCTCTGTTTGAAGAGATTTAGATCATCCTGAGTGGGTTTGTGGGCCTTGTGTTCCCCCGGTGCCTGTTCTGACCTTAGACTTATGGAACAGTTTGTGTTGGAAGGGACCTTAAAGCTCCTCCAGCTCCAACCCCTGCCCCGGGCAGGGACACCTTCCACTAGAGCAGGTTGCTCCAAGCCCCTGTGTCCAACCTGGCCTTGAACACTGCCGGGGATGGGGCAGCCACAGCTTCTCTGGGCACCCTGTGCCAGCGCCTCAGCACCCTCACAGGGAAGAGCTTCTGCCTCAGAGCTCATCTCAGTGTCCCCTCTGGCAGGTTCAAGCCATTCCCCTTGTCCTGTCCCTTCATCCCTTGTCCAAAGCCCCTCTCCAGGACTGCAGGGGGGGGTCTCCCCAGAGCTCAGCAGAGGGGGAGAATCTTCTTTGGACGGTGTATTTGCATTAATGTAGACATTAACACGTGTGTGCATGGGAAAGCGTCAAAAGAAAACACTTTTGGGGGGCTGATAAAGCTCCTCGAGGGCCGCTCCTCGCTCCCAGGGTGCACGCTCCCAGCCCCACGTGCCGTGCTCACAGCCCTCTCCTCTCTTGCAGAACAAGAAGTACGTGCTGATGCTGGTGGACCCCGATGTTCCCAGCAGAGCCAACCCCAGGAACCGCTTCTGGAGGCACTGGTTGGTCACCGACATCCCAGTGAGTCCCCCCGCCGGGTCTGGGTGTTGGGGTCCCAGCAGCTCGGGGCATTCCCGAGCTCTGGGGTGTGTCGTGTGTTCCTGCCCTTGGAGGGTTGGTTTCCCATGGGATGTGTTTCTGTCAGTACAGCAGCATCTTGGTGAAATCCCAAAGGATGAGCGTTTGCGCGAGAAATGTAAATGGTGCTCAGCGTGTAGGTAGGGGAGTGCTTCCTCAGGCTATATAGAGCAAAGCTGGTCCAAAAATATTGCTGCTTGGGTTTTTTCCTCCTTCTTCTTCTTCTTCTAAGGAAATGCTGAAAAAACCCTGCTTTGAAAGCTCCCCACCACCAGTTTGCTCTGCAGAGACACCAGTGTTTCAACCAGCTCCTGTGCCCTTCGGTTTTTGGGGTTGAGAAAAGCAGTTTTGGTGAATGTGGTGCCAAATTTTACCTTTCAGTTATTTTTTGGGGTGGGAAAAGCATTTCCAAGCCGGGGAAGCAAACAGGGGGGAAATGGGTTTGGGCTGAATTCCTGAAAATCTAACATCCCAGTGTCTGCGGGACAAACGGACAGGATCTTGCTGGTTTGCTTCCAGAAAGCTTTTGGAAGATCAGTTTGTTCCTTGGCTGCTTGCTTCTAGCGTTCAGGAGATGAGGTGTTTGAGCCCTGTATCAATCTAGCGAATAATCTTAGTACTAAAGTCTAATTAAGATATCAATTAATTTGCAGCGTGCATTTAACAAGAAACATCTCGTCATTCTCCTCTATTATTCTCTGAAATTACTGGTAAGGGCTTTTTGTACAGATACCTTCATTAGGCTTTGTATTGTTAATGGGAATATTAAGCAAATTAAAATTGGATATTAATACTTCCCATGCAGTTCATAATTGGCTGAAAAATATAAAGCGTTGGGAAGAATTGCAGAGATTTGTGTACAGGGTTTGGGGGGTTTTATCCCTTAAATCCTTCCCAGGAACCTTCTGCATTTCTAACAACAGGGTCCTGAAAGTCTCTCATTATTTTTAATATTTACTAAATGCAAAGAAGCCCAAGCTCCTGTTTCCCTTTCTGTACACAGATCCTTGGGAGGCAGTCGCTGTGGCTGATTATTGTGGGTTTCTTTCCTTTTTATTTGAGTATAAGATCACTGAAGAAGGGAAATGCAGGATTCAAACCAGTTCTCGGCGCAAGTGGAAGGTGTTTTTTCTCCCCTGGCATCTGGGTGGTTCAGTTAGAAGTATAAAAGGTCAGAAAGCTCCTTGCTGGGTCATGCAGGAGGGGGAAAAAGGAGGTTTTGGAGAAGGAGAGGAGCTTTCCCATCACCAGGTGCCTTGCGTCTGGCAGGTCCAGGGCTGACCCCAACCCCAACTACTCCCTAGCGTTTCCTATCATGAGATAAATACATGTATATATGAGCAGGGAGTTGGACTTGATGATCCTCATG
>NW_009937162.1:0-5208 GCF_000696875.1 Nestor notabilis
TGTGTGGGACAGTGTCGAATGCCTTGCACCATCTCCCGCCCGAGGGTAATAATATTGTGTAACGTCTCCGCCTGAGTCAAAGGGTGTGCCGGAAGATTCTGAGGGGTTTGCTGGTTACGCTCAGTGGCTGCCTGAATTCTCTCCCGAATAGACTGAACGAACATTTTCAGGGTGTCTGGTACTCTCTTAAGAATGGATCTGATGCGGCTGGGATCTACCGGAGCGTCCGTGCAGCCCTCTCTCATACCTCGCTTTGGTGCAAGCAGCCCTTGCCCTAACCCCGCAGTAGGTCCGGCAGCAGTTTCACTTCAACAGTGACAGGCTCTCCTCACTCCTGGGCTCTACCCGCCAGCCCAATATTCCACCTGGGAGGTTATCGACCGATTGCCCACCGGTCAAAAACACTCCTGGACCCCTAAACCCGCTCGCTTCTTGATCGCTTAACAGTATCCGATCTGCCCTCGTCAGATAGAGTCTCCACAAACACTCTGTTTCATTCGGCAAAACTCCAATTGTAATTCCCTGAGCTCAGGTCCCTAACAGGAGCCACGCGGTCCCGTGTGTCTTTTGGTTTTAATGAGAGGTTGCACATTCCTTTTCTCCAGAACCTCCCCAGCCATCCCCAGCCCCATCCGGGTTTGCACCTACAATCAACTTCCGAATTTAGAAAATGCTGGGTTGTGGTCTTTTGTTTGTTTTGTGGTTTTTATTTCTTTGGTTTGGTTTGTGGTTGGTTCTTTTTTTGTTTGTTTGTTTGTTGTTTTTTTCTTTATTTTTTGTGTCGTTGCCTTTTTTTTTGTTTGGGGTTTGGGAGGATGTTGTTTTTCTCTTTCTTGTGCCATCATAATTTCAATTCTCTGTTCCAGTAAAATGCGTTCACTGTCTTTCAATTCCTCTTTTAAACAGTCCATCTCCAATTGCCTCTCCAAAATATCTCTTGCTGAGTAAACAGTCCTGTGCCTGTACTAAGCCCGTGCCCAAGATGGCGCATGAGCTCTCTTTACCACCTCTCTCACGGCTACAGCTCCGTTCGACTATCTCTGGGGCCGCTGCTGGGTCGAACCACTTCCGCCACTGTACACCTAGGGGAGAAGGAGCACATCCATGCCTCCATATCAATTCCTTCATGGAATCCCACCGACAATGCCTATTTAAATGTCACAAAACCAATAAGTTGAGGCTAATATTAATAAAACTCAGTTAAAACTCCATCAAGTACAGATTTGTTATGTCACATGGATTCATCTCTACACTGCTGATTCTTAAACTTTATGGCCAGTGATACAAAACATGCACTCACTCACCTGAAAGGGAGGGCTCTCAACCTTGAGGAGTTCCCTTGGACAGCACCCTGACCAAGGGGAGGATCCCTGACTGCAAGCCCAGTGTTCCAAGGAGGACAAAATGTCTGCCGGCGAGGCTCCCTTTATACCCTGGTTGAATCTGAGCTGTGGTCAGATGCAGTCACATAGCTTCTATGGGCTCAGGATCCAGCTTCCTGCTCCTGCACCCACTGACCAACACCATGCACATGGGAGCCTTCATGGGCTTTTGTCGTGGGGAGGGGGGGGCTTTTGTCAGGGCTTTTGTCATGATGGGTGAACCTGCCACAGTACTCCTGCACAATACTATGGTTTGGAGTTACCTTATGTGACAGTAATGTTACAGAACTACTCCAAAATTTTCCACACAGATGGATAATTTGTATCTGAAGGTATGATGTTTACTTTCATTGTATTTTGACAGCAACCCATATGATTATGCATTATGATTATTTGGTACCTCAAAGCTGTTATCAGCCATTGCACTTTACCCAAAATCATTGCTTTCTGGTCTCTTGCCTGTAATTTTGTTTTCCCCAAACAGTAAATGCAGCCAAGCTAGTGTGTTATATTCCTTGGCATTTTGGGTTTGTTTGGTTTTTTTGGTGTTGGTTTTTGGTTTTTTTGTTTGTTTGTTTTTTTTTTTTTTTTTTTGGCGGAGCTACTGAGTTACTTAAAACGATAAAGCCATAAATCATAAAATTAAATGCTATGTAAAATAGAAAAAGACGTCTGGAAGTTTAATTTGCAGACAAGGTGAATTTGAAAGTTTTAGGGCAAATATTCCTGTTTATAGTCTTCAGATATGTGCATTTTCCCCTCTTTGTAAGCATCTTGAAGGACATCCAAGGAAATGCTGCTGTAGCATTCTTTATGCTAGGATCCTGAGCAATTGAGCTGTGAACCAATCACTTCTCAATGGACTGTTTCAAAATGGGAAAATTGCTTTGAATCACAATCCAGCCAGTGTCAGGGATGGGGATGTGAACTGCTTGCTATCCAAGTGCTATGGGACATGCTATGATGTGTGTTACACTGTTTGCACTAACTAACTGAGTATCTGCACATGTAGACTGCTTGTCACTTGTTTACACTGTTGAAATATAAACCTCATTGCTAGTGGATAAACTCAAAAGTATTGCTGAGTTAGAAAATGGGCTTCTTTCCTTATTTTTAAATGGAATCAGTACTCAAGCAGTGTCTATGAAACAAGTGGTCCAAATTCAATCTCCAGGTTAGGGAACATCTACAGTGCTCTGTGAAGAGGCTTGTAGGGTATACAAGAGAAAAGGAAGATCTATATAATCCTGTGTTCCTGTATGTTTTTCCCTAAGCCTCTGTTACTGGGAACTACTGAAAAATAATGCAGGACAAGAAGAACCTTTGGTTTGACCCTGTTCTTGTCTTCATATTTTATCTGCTGTATGCTGTTAAATAACCATCTTAGTAAAAAGTGTTTGGAACAGCAGAGCTCATTTATTTCGTCCCACTACAGAAGTGCTGACAGAATGGCTGTCTTGTCCTCATAAATTAGATACAAAGACCAAAGTACACTTTGAGAGAGGGAAAATACTGGCAGCAGATTGACTGTGTCTCAAGAAGTTACCATAAAGGACCTAGATTCTATGTATACAAAAGTGTGCTATTGCGGTCCACTGCTGCTGGTATAATGTATGTCACTGGGCATCAGAGAAAATAAAATGATTAGCTGATGTTTTTGATCTTCTTGAAATATCAGTTACTGAAATACTTGTTTCCCTGTCAATTAACCTTTGGACATTTCTGATGCTGAAAGTAAGAAGAAAGATTTCTGGGAATATTCATTCTAGTGTGCAGTATAACAGATCTATGAATGCTAGGTGTTGGAATTGTATGAGGTTTTGCATTAATTTAGCTTTAAAGCATGGTCTGATGTAGCCTAAATTTAATGAAGATGAAAGGGAAAGCTTTTTCATACACAAAAGCTTGTGTACTTTTCACTTGAGGAACTAATTACTTTCCAGCTTCCAAAATCATCTCTCTTGCACACATTTCTACCTACAGGATTAAGGAATGACTCAACACTTTACTTCAGCCAACTTCAGATACTGTAGAATTTCTGTAGATAGAATTTTTTTTCCTCACTTGTGCTCTAGATAAAATTACCAAGAAAGCATCTAAAGCTTCAAAATCTGGATCTCATGTGCATTTAAGGTCACTGGATATTTTGATCAAGGAAGCATGGAGCCACTAAAAGACAATGGTCCTATATTAAAATTTGCCTTCAGTATGACTTGCGAGCACTCACAAAATTGGTCTGGTCAGGGTGGCTGCATGGAGACAGTGCCCATCTGCACTCTGATCAGTGCTGCTCTCCCTAACATATCAGTACTTACCTACAATTAAACTGTGCTTTTAATGAAATAAATGTTTTGGAATTGAAACTGGGGATCAACTGTGCTTGTGAAGTTGGAAGAATTTGTGCACGCTATAGCAGTAAATCAAACTAATAAAACTATTCATGAAGAATATCAGGTTTCTGTTTCATTTCACTGTATTAATGAATAGATATCCATTTACAATAACATTTAAGTAAAAAAAGGACAGAAACATTTTCTTTACATTGTATTTAATGCATACTTGTTTGACTGTAGTAAATTCTGGAAGTTGTGCTGATTTTTACCAACCAAGCTTTTTTAGGAGTTTTATTAGCTGATCACTTCAATTCATTTGCCATGTTTCTGAGGAGTACAGTGGGCTCACTGTAGTTACTTCCTTAATTTTTTTCTTTTTAAGCTGAGAAATCTGAATTTAAGATATGAGGTCCTTTCTCCATATGTGGTGAAAATTTTGGAACTGATCAAGAAGAAAGCAATGTCCCCATTGTAAAACTTAAAATATACACTTTAAGCACTAAAACTAGTTTATCTTGCATTAAGGATTTTAGAGAACTTTGACCCAATATTAGGCAGTAGCAAACAAAAGGACAGAGCCCAGACTGTGACTTACATAGCACAGGCTTATCATTTAGTCTCTTTTTTCCCTAGCTTTCTGATTATTAAGTGATTTTTGTATTTGTGTTTTGGTTTGGTTGGTTGGGTTTTTTTGTTTCCCAAATGAGTGTTGTTCCCCTTCATTTATCCCCCCCCTTGGTACTTACCTGCTTAGGATCAGAAGTTCTCATCCAACTTTAGTATTTGGAGGCTGACAAAGAAGTAACACTTTGACTACTCTAATGTATTGGAGATCTTTTTAGCATAGTTGTTCATAGGTCAGATGAAGAAAGCAACAGAGAATGTAAGGAGTGTGGCAACCTTAGAGCCTTATAGCACAGAATGGATGACTATTAATAGTGGGTAAAGGTCTTGGGACTGATATTTTTTGTAGGAAAATCTAGTGGAGGGAAACAAAGATGGAAAAAAGCTGAGATTTGCTCTGAAGTTTTTTGGCAAGCAGAAGTTTGTTTTCTAAGAAACAAGGGGGTTCTTTGCTACAGGACGAGAGAGAGACACATGCCCTTTCTAACTCTACAAGGGAAGAGAGGTACCCTTTTGTTAGTTTTCTTCCTGGAGAGACTCCTCCAGAGAGACACCAGTGTTCAGGGACTATAGATCCTCCCTTCTGTCTGTCCCTGTCCCCACCCTGCTCCATATCCAGGTATACACGCATATACACGCACTCACTGTCAGTAAGACTTGCCAGTCTAAAGTACATTTCACTCATTCTCTATTTCTTATTTTCATCTCCCCTCTTCTCAAAGAGACTGTGGAATAAGTATTCCAGTACCTAACAGGGGCCTACAAAAAACCTGGAGAAGGACTTCTTACAAGGGCATGTAGTGACAGGACAACAGGGAATGGCTTCAAGCTGAAGGACAGTAAATTTAGATTAGATATTAGGAAGAAAT
>NW_009937163.1:0-431 GCF_000696875.1 Nestor notabilis
GGGCCCTGCGGCACTGCGGTGGAGACGTGGAGAGGGGACCCCGCCTGGGGCCTGTCTCAGGGCAAAAAATGTTTCCTCCGCCCGCGGTGCTGCTCTTTGGGGCTAGAGAGGGAACGCAACGGGTTCCCGTTGCGAAGTAGCTCGGCAAAGCAGCGGCGTTTGGAAAAGTAGGGAGGATGCTTTTGGCACCCTGGGTTTGAACAGCCAGGAATTTCTCCCGCGCTATCTCGTGCGCCCCAGGGAAAACACACGGCAGGACCGAGGCAGGGAGGGTAAACCCAGAAACAGTCTCTTTATTTCCTCTGAACCGGAAAATCCCGCGCATACATGCGGTTTAAACCCAAGGCCTCTGTTACAGAAATAAAAGGGAAAAAAAGCTGTTTGCGAAGGGAGTCGTAGGAATCAGCCCGCCGTGGTCTCTCGCCGCTCCA
>NW_009937164.1:0-444 GCF_000696875.1 Nestor notabilis
AACGGCCTCTCCGCCTCTCTCCTTCCTTCCTCCTGCCTCTTCCTTCCTCTTCCTCTTCCTCCCGCCGCCGGCTCTCTCCTCCTCTTCCTGCTCTCGGCGTAGAAGCGCCGGGGAAGCGTGGACACGGACGACTTCCGAGCGCTCCTTCCCGCGGGATGCAGCCTGGTACGCGCCCCCCGCAGCCTTCCCGTCTCTTTTCCTCCCTTTTCCCATCTTTTTCCCCTCGCTCGAGGTGGGACGAGCCCAAAGAGACAGAGCCAAAGGTTTGGGAAACGGCCGAGTTGGGGCCTGGGGGTGGGAATGGGAATGGGAACGGGAACGGGAGGGAGGCGGGGATGGAGGGAGGGGTTTCAGCAGCATTCCCATTCCCATTCCCATTCCCCCTCCTCAGGGCGACGCCGAGTTCAACCGCATCATGAGCGTGGTGGATCCCAACGGCAGCGG
>NW_009937164.1:534-740 GCF_000696875.1 Nestor notabilis
CACGGACACGGACACGGCCGACCAGGTCATCGCTTCCTTCAAAGTCCTGGCTGGCGACAAGGTGCGTTCCGGGAATGGGATCCAGGGAATGGGATCCAGGGGACGGGATCCAGGGGACAGGATCCAGGGAGTGGGATCCAGGGAACAGGATCCAGGGGATGGGATGCAGGGAATGGGATCCAGGGGGGGGGATGCAGGGGGTGGGA
>NW_009937164.1:920-1450 GCF_000696875.1 Nestor notabilis
GGAGCGCGGCGGACCCCAACGGCCGCGGCAGCGTCACATTCCAGGCCTTCATCGACTTCATGTCCCGGGAAACCACGGACACGGACACGGCCGACCAGGTCATCGCTTCCTTCAAAGTCCTGGCTGGCGACAAGGTGCGTTCCGGGAATGGGATCCAGGGAATGGGATCCAGGGGACGGGATCCAGGGGACAGGATCCAGGGAGTGGGATCCAGGGAACAGGATCCAGGGGATGGGATGCAGGGAGTGGGATCCAGGGGGTGGAATCCAGGGGATGGGATCCAGGGGATGGAATCCAGGGGATGGGATCCAGGGAGTGGGACCCAGGGGACGGGATCCAGGGAATGGGGTCCAGGGAGTGGGACCCAGGGGATGGGATCCAGCGGATGGAATCCAGGGAATGGGATCCAGGGAATGGGACCCAGGGGATGGGATCCAGGGGATGGGATCCAGGGAATGGGATGCAGGGGATGGGATCCAGGGGATGGAATCCAGGGAATGGGACCCAGAGGAAGGGAGCCCGGGGAGGGG
>NW_009937164.1:1602-2059 GCF_000696875.1 Nestor notabilis
TGGGAGCCAGGGAATGGGATGCAGGGGATGGGATCCAGGGGATGGAATCCAGGGAATGGGACCCAGAGGATGGGATCCAGGGGATGGGACGCAGGGAATGGGATCCAGGGGATGGGATGCAGGGAATAGGATGCAGGGGACGGGATCCAGGGAATGGGATCCAGGGAATGGGATTCAGGGAATGGGATCCAGGGAATGGGATGCAGGGGACGGGACCCAGGGAATGGGACCCAGGGGATGGGATCCAGGGAGTGGGACCCAGAGGATGGGATCCAGGGAATGGGATGCAGGGAATGGGATCCAGGGGACGGGACCCAGGGGACGGGATCCAGGGGACGGGATCCAGGGGATGGGACCCAGGGGACGGGATGCAGGGAATGGGATGCAGGGAATGGGATCCAGGGAGTGGGATGCAGGGGATGGGACCCAGGGGACGGGACGCAGGGAATGGGACGCC
>NW_009937165.1:0-7276 GCF_000696875.1 Nestor notabilis
GCATTCTTTCCAGGAGAATATGCTCCAAGATATTAGCCTAATGTTTCACTCATTCCAAGACTTAGGTATTTCTTTTCTTCTTTTAGGGCCATGAGGATGATCACGGACCGGAGCACCTCCTATATGAAGACAGGCTGAGAACATTGGGGCTGTTCAGCCTGGAGAAGAGAAGCTGTGTGGAGACCTCAGAGCAGCTTCCAGTGTCTGAAGGGGACTACAAGGACACTGGGGAGGGACTATTCATCAGGGACTGTAGTGATAGGACAAGGGGTGATGGTTTTAAACTGAAACAGGGTAAGTTCAGGTTAGATATAAGGAAGAAGTTCTTCCCTGTGAGGGTGCTGAGGCGCTGGCACAGGGTGCCCAGGGAAGCTGTGGCTGCCCCATCCCTGGCAGTGTTCAAAGGCCAGGCTGGACACAGGGGCTTGAAGCAACCTGCTCTAGTGGAACGTGTCCCTGCGCACAGCAGGGGGTTCGAACTGGTTGATCTTAAGATCCTTTCCAACCCAAACCAGTCTGTGATTATATGATTTGTGTTAATCCAAAAAGGATGCAGAATGTTAGGATTCAATCAGTATGTCACCTCCTACTCCAAAACCACTTTACACAGTGTGATGTGTAATTCACAGTGAAATAAGGAGCTGCATTGCTCATTTTACTCCTATTATTTCAGGTTTTGTTCACATTCCCATTAATGGAAGCTTGAAAGACACTATCTGTTAAACACAAATCCCATTTTGAATAACTATATCATCTTAATCCTTTTTTGTGTACAAGGTAGCAAATTTAGACTCACCCAAAATTTCTCCAACACCAATAAAAATACCAGAGAGCCCAATAAAGCTTTTTGCTTCGCTGCCAAACCTATTCACAGCACCAATGCACGTTCCATATACTCCAGAAAAAAAGGTTAATTCCAGACCTTTGAAGGAAACCAAACAAATAGTAAATTAGCCATTAACAAAGTAATGACAAATCTTTATGTCTAAAGGCTCTTTTTCTCTACAGTATCTTTCATGTAAAAATATTTAAATGAATAAAAACTGAGAAAGAACTGCTGTTTAAAACACTTATTTTTATTGCCATTACTGTGAGGAAAGGTGACAAAGCTGAGTCCCAACTTGCATGACTATAAGCAAGCATCAGTATAAAAATACCTGTTCTTTAATAAAAAGTGTATTTAAACCAATGCAAACTTATGCCTAAACAAAGAAAAACAGCTCAAAAATGAAACTGTTTGTAATTTACCTCCTTTGCCTTTTGCTGCTGCAAATATATAGTACACCATATCCTGGTCCAGGCTGCCTGGATGGTACAGGAAATGCTAAGCTTCAAAAAGGGTGAACTTTGAGCAGCCTTAATAATCTAACCATCAATTTCGTTAATAAAAGCATTTGTGATTCAGAGCACAAGTGTGATGAGGAACGACTGACGAACTGGGGGGTTTAGTCTGGAGAAAAGGTTCAGAGGGGACCTTATCGCTCTCTACAACTGCCTGAAAGGAGGATGGAGCCATGAGGTGGCTGCTCTCTGCTCCCAAGGAGTAAGTGATAACAAGATTCTCTGATTTATGGGATTTTGTATTTTCCTACATAAAGTGGCAATATTGACCACGAGCCACCAGGTGGCAGCAGCTGTTTTTCCCAAGCTGGACTGCTTTTTTCCTGCTACCTGTAAACCCAAATTTAGGATTAATCAGGCCAAACCTGACTGAATCCCTCCTCTTGTTACCTTGCTCACACTCCCTCTGTGCTACAGGAGGAATTCGAGTTAGTTAATTTGGGCTAACACAACACTGGAGATGCCATGAAGTAACTTGTAACTCAGATCTGTGGCTGGCGCAAGCTGACTTCATAGCTCCCGTTGCTATTTCTCTACCAGAAGGTGACTGAAAACTTCAGCAGATGTTGTGGCACTGTTTAGAGTTTGTTCACATTGAAGTTTTTCTTTTCACCTACAAGACCTAACAACAATTTTCCATAACAGTGACTCAGAGCTGAGGTTCTGAATGTATCTATTCTCCCTAAAACTTTATCTGATCATGAACAAAACTATTTCTGAAGCCAAGAAAGGAACAAGAAGCACCCCAAAAATTCATTAAAGGATCCCAGTATCATTTGAACATTTTAAGAGTATTTCTGTGGACGAATCAGTTCTATGTGGCAAAAATAATTGTATTTGGTTTACAGTTCGTATCTTGGTCTAACAATGGCAGACCAGGATTAACTAGAAGTTGCTAAGAGGAGCCTTTGCCACAGCAAATACTAATAACAAAAATAGTTGAAAATGGCTTAATTTTTCCCCAAAAGAACCAAGACTAAAATACTGTTAGAAATCTCCCATGCCTTAATGAAGGTGACACAAAGTATGTACAAGCATTACTTTAATTTCAGTGCAACTGCATTAAACAATCTACATACAACCTATGAATAGTGGAACGCCAAGTGAGGTAAGAGCCATTTGCCACTTTGACCCTCAATATGGGACCCAGAGCTGTACTGAACCAAGAGTTACAACATCTGTCAGTACTTGCAGTCTTGGTGCACCCCATCTCCTGTACAGAAATGCTTTTCAGAACACAGGAATGTTTTAACTTATTCAAAGTTAACTGAAATATTCAAGTAATGTTTGCAGAGATCCGGAACTGCAAACCTGCCCTGGGGTTAACATTCCCAACAATGCCCTGACATTACTACATCATACGCTCTGCTAGCTGCGTACCTGTGTATGCTGTTGTAACACTGAGAAGCATAATCTCCTTGGTGAAGCTCAGCTTTATAGATTTCTCTGTAAAGACATAATAATAGAAATTAATGTAACTTCTGACAGCACTGAGATAATCTATGCTTTCTTCTGCTCTTCGCTTAAAGCAAAACCATGTTAAAATTCTGCAAACTATGACTTCATTAAATAGAGAGCTAAAACTGACCCTGACCTGCCTTTTAAAAGACATGCTGTGATCTGAAATCCTTGTTTTGTAAGAAAATCAAGGAAGGAAATATTAAATACAGGATACACAGCTTTCAATGAGCATACAATTTTCTGTTCATTGCGTATTTGTACTCAGTCCATGGCGAATGTCTCCTAAAAGGATGCATATATTCTCAGTGATGATCCTATGTTCTCAAAACAAACTTAACAGTTACATGCAGACCATATCAAATTCCAGTGGAAACTGCAGGTGCTCCAGTTCAAATTCTTGTTAAGTGGTGTAATTTGGTGACTAAATAAAACAGTATGTAACCTTTATCTTGTTAGTAAAGTTTTTCTTTTTTTAAGCTTTCAAGCTTTTAAGCTTTTTTAAGCTTTCAAGTTCTTTTTGTGCTCATCTATATGAGCATAAATATAAGGAAGCTGTTACAAAGAAGCTCATATATAAGGAAGATGTTGATGTAGTTTCAGATCCAAGCTACTTTACAAGGAAGTACCCCTCCAAATTTCTCCTAGGCTATACTAGTACGTAACTGAACTGAAGTGAAGCCTACTTCACTTTCTTTCCTTTCAGTCACCTGTTTGTATGATACTGTCACCTGAAAGGAGTATGGTGGTTCCCAAGCTTTTCCAGTTGCAAGCCCCATTTTGTCTATGCTCAAAATCCCAAATGCTCACATAGACAACTCAATTCCTCTCAGGCTTAAAACTCATCAGTCTTGTGCCCCTATGGGAACTGTCATCTCCAGTCTGAAAGACATTATCATCTGGCAGTCACTCTTCCATCCCTGAAGGTCTATATTTATATTCAAAGGGGAGTAACTGAAATGTATTCTTGATGCCTTATTTGTTCACAAATTTTTCCTCTAAGTGATTAGTACATCATCACATTATCAGCAGAATGATAGAGAGCTGGAAAGGACATGTCAGTGTGTTTTAAAGCAACTCTTACGCAGAACAGTACTTACTGAAGGCAGCCAGTGCTCTTGTCATTTTGTTTTGTGCAGACCTGGGCAAATAAATGACTTGGTCAAAATGAAAAAGAATAACCACAATCTTGCTATGCTGGAAGGTAGATCAATTCATCCATTTTCCTGTATACTTTCTAGCCCAGCACTATATACTGGAATAAGCTATTATATTATTAAATATTTCTGAGAACCTAAACTATTAACCAAAAAACCCTGTATTTCTGTGCTAGTGAATGCCATTCCAAAATCAACCTGCTTAACAGCATCTTTCTTCTGAGCTTTATTTAGCTTTAACCATTTTTTCACAGGCATATTTACTTATCTTTTTCTAACATTTTCATTGTTCTTTAAATAAAGCAAAAATACTTAAACTGATGCCTCGGGCAAAGCTGTACTGAATCTATCTGTGTACCTGTGTGCTTCTAGTTTATTTATCAGGGTGGCATATATATATACAGTCAGAGAAGACATGAAAAGCATACTTCAGTATGTAAAGGATAACCTATAAAAAGGGTTTTCTGCTTATTCCAGCCTTTAAACTGGGTTGATGAGGAAAAGACAGACTATGAAAGGCAGATATACGTCCAATAATAATCAGAGGTAAAAGGTAGCTTTCCAAAGGCATCCACTTACTGGAAAAGCAATGTGCAGTACTGCACTCTACCCTTGAGAATACATCATATAAAAAACATTCATCCTCACTTGTTGAAGTACAGACACTATTCTATTAAATCTAAAAAGTTCAGGTTGTTCACAACATTCATGTTTCAAGCGTAGAGGGGAAACTAAATGCATGATGCTCCAGTGAGGACTAGGAGCGCAAATGTAACAACATGTTCTTGCCACAAGCACTTACGAGCTGTCCCCTGGGATTTCATTAGTAGAATTTTCCTCCCCTGGAGCTTTTGCATCCTCCTGTTTCCTAATCAGAAAGAACAGAACTGTGCCCACAAGACTGATAACAGTCAGAGCAACGAAGACAGTTCTGCGATCACTCTCTGTGGGAAAACAAACGAGACATAACTAGATGTGCAAAAGCAATTCAAATACCTTAAAGAACTAATACAGACATACTCTAGAGCTGTGTAAAATGCATACTCATTTTCTAACTTACCTTCCACACGGAGCACAAGGTAACCAGCTGCTGGCAAATTCCTGTCTCAATTTTATGATGCTAATAAAATATCAGCATACTAAAGAGTGTCACTGGCATTTTCTGCCATGCAAAGGGTATGACCAAGGAGGAGTGCATAAATTATTAGCAGAAGAAAGTACATCTTTCAAGACCTACATAATTCAGAGTGAACATAGCAAACTACCCCAAACCCCTTCAGCTTTCTAACAAAGCTCTTTAGCGGCATTGGAAATATTAGTGCCATAACATCAGGAACTGCTAAGGCTTGTAAACTACAAGGGCCTTAAACCCACCAAAACCTCAGTAACTGACAGACCATGGGATGTGCAGCTGGAGGAAGGTAACCGGTGCACTCACCATTTGTTTAGCACACTACAAAAGTTACTGCCATTAAGCAGAGGAAATAAAAAAGCCAAGAAACGGCTATTAGTGACTGAACTAGTGTATGATTCTGAAGATATCGTCTACATTTGTATTTATTTCCCCTTTAGCTTAAAGGTAAATGTAAAATTGTTCCAAATATAACCTGCGTATGATTACAGGACAAAAAGAGAATATGGGCTTCACCTTGAAATGCCTGTAATATTTTCTATAGGTTGTAAAAGGAAGGAGGAATTGATTTTTAAACACCAAACCTTTCAATATCAACATTTTGTAATAAAGAGGAGTCTCAAGACGTTTGAAGGTGGAGGAAAATGTAACAGAACTCCCTCATAGTTAATTGCTCTATTCTGTGGTTAGTAAGAGCAATGAAATTTGGAACACAAGGAATTTCAGGCCCACCAGGTTCAAAGTGTTTCTAATACTTTCAATAACACTTAAACCTTTTTGTTGGAGATGAAGGAATACAGAAGATGATCTTCAAAAATCAACCTGTGCTGCGCTACCAAGCCTGTGTCTGTGGAGAGCCTGAAGTCAGACCTAACAGCAGCATGAAGTAGACTATTCACTCAACAGGGCAGTACTTCTGAAGCCTAATAATCATCATTTAAAAGACAGCATCTTATTCCTGATTGACTAGAGCAGAAGTATCCTCATCTTTTAAATGTTAAAAAGAATTGACACTTCCAGTAGATATTTTAAGACTACAACAAGGAAAACTCTCATAGTCATTACAGAACAGGAATCAACCTTATTTGTTTATAAAATGTTGGGATTTTCCAGCAATGTTCAGTTTTTACAATTACAAACTTAGATTTTGCTCTGTTTTCTTAGTTGATACCCCCATCTACTTGCCTTGCTTAAACAGTTGCCATAGATCTCTGCTTTAAAACCAGAGTCTCAACAACTATCCAGCTTCTTAAGCATATGAAGTCCTGCTGTTTACAATCCTATCAGGAATTAGTCTTCATAAACTATGCCAAGAAAGGAAGAACAAGTTCTTAAACACTCCACCAGCAGTGCTGCTAGTTTTAGCAGCAGCAGCCCACTCTCAGTGCAGCTGCACACCTCAACCTCTGTCTTTCTACACTACTTTGCACCACCACAATGATTACTGCAGCTGTGAACTGGGACAGTTCTCCTATCTTTTCCTTTATGTCACAGTTTAATCAACCTCAGTCTATACTGGGAACTGGGAACTTACTTTGGAATAGGATAATGTGCATATTAAACCTACAGCCATTCCAGAATACCTTTCCCCCCCAATATTTTCTGCCTACCTATGCTATCTGTCATCATGAATGCTTCCTTCTTTTTATTTCTATTTTGGATGCCAGAGAGGGACTTTTCATCAGGAAATGTAGTGATAGGACAAGGGCTGATGGGTTTAAACTTAAAAAGGGGAAGTTCAGATTAGATATAAGGAAGCAGTTCTTCCCTGGGAGGGTGCTGAGGAGCTGGCACACGGTGCCCAGAGAAGCTGTGGCTGCCCCATCCCTGGGGCAGTGTTCAAGGCCAGGTTGGACACAGGGGCTTGGAGCAGCTTGCTCTAGTGGAAGCTGTCTCTGCCCATGGCAGGGGGTTGGAAGTGTATGAGGTTTAAGGTCCCTTCCAACACAAACCATTCTATGATTCTATGAAATGTTTATTTTGGCACAAGCATGTCTGTGCAGGGAAGATCCCAGAATAGCTATTGTGGAAAACCTTACTCTAAACCAGCATTGTGAAGACTTTCACAGACAGTATCCTAAAGGAAGGTACTCAAAGTGTATTGTGTGCAGGAAAATAAAATACATAATACAAGGGCTGGGAGTACCATGGAACATTAAATTAAAAACATACTCCAAAATTAGCGTTA